>NC_086228.1:27530274-27755274 GCF_036321145.2 Pelmatolapia mariae
CATTCATTCTAAATACTGATGCACCGACGGGTATGTTTTCTTTTATAGACAAGTGATAAATCTCCTGACTAAATATTGGACGATTGTCATTACTGTCCAGAACAGTTATGGTAACATTTAATGTGCCTGATCTTGGAGGTTTTCCTCCATCGACAGCTGTCATCACTAGCTTGTGTTCATTATTTTGTTCTCTATCTAGTGATTTCTTAAGCACTAAAAACGGTACCTTTCCTGCATCACTTTGACGGATATTTACTTCAAAATGTTCATTTGAGGTTATAGTATATGTACGAATAGAGTTAAATCCAGCATCGGGATCGCGAGCAGTGTGCAGCTGAAATCTCTTCCCTGGCAGTGTTTGTTCAGCTATTTCAAATGTCTGCTCTCTTGCAGGAAAACTAGGAGAATTATCATTTATGTCAGTAATTTCTACGATTATGTAGTGTATTTCCAAAGGGTTCTCTACAAGAATTTTTACCTCCATGCGGCAAGCACCGCTGCCCTGACAGAGCTCCTCTCTATCAATATGATTACTAACATACAATGCCCCACTATTCTGGTTTACCTCAAAAATACCGTCCTCACTTCCAGAGACAACACGGAACCGTCGGTCAGCCAAAGAGGTTACATCAAGCCCGAGATCCTTCGCAACATTTCCAACAACAGTGCCATCTTCCACCTCCTCTGCAACAGAATATCTTATTTGAGCCAAAGCTTCTCTTCCGGAAAATAGCATCAACGCCAAATAAAAGGCAAACCGGGAGTAGTGACTTGTTGGAGTCTCCATCATTTTTCAACAGCATATAAATCCACAGGAGCTGTTAATTCCAAGAGCAATAACCGACTCGCTTACCGCCGCATATTTACAAAACCAACAACAGGGTTTTGTCGGCTGGTATATTTGGTCCAAGTGCTTTGCTCAGCTCAGACAAAGGGTTTGCAAGGGGAGGGACAATGTTCTTAAAGGTTTTCTGATTTCATAGTGACACCCAGAGGCTGTGCTGAGAAAGAACCTCATATGCTATTTCTTTTCTTTTTTTTTCTTTTTCCCATCGATTGAATCCTCTTTTAGGCTTGAGAACTGAATTAAAGTTGACTGGATCTCGAACAACCAATAGAAATTTAGTATTTTAACATTTTTCTAGTCTCTTCCCTCTTTTTCTCGATTTACCCCATAAAAACCTGCTGAGAACTTGCTCCAACAGATAATGGCATTAATCAATCATTGTGTTTCTTTAACATTCCTTCACCTGATAGCCTGATAGTTTTTGGCGGCATGGATAGCGATCACAGGCTCTCCCACAGAACTTTAATTGCAAAAAGTGACATATAAACAACTACCAAGAGAGCCAGTAAAGGCTCCCAACACATGCTCAAAGACAAAAAAAAAAAAGAAAGAAAGGGAAAAAAAACAATCAGCACCAAGGGCAGCGAATAGTTCGCAAAACTACAAAGGATTATTATTATTATTATTATTATTATTATTATTATTATTATTATTATTATTATTATTATTATTATTATTATTATTATTATTATTTGTACATGTATGGCTTTATAGTTTATCGGTGAATGTGATCTAAAAACAAACAGCAGGAAAACATAGCACATTGAACAGAGTGGCTCGGGAAGCGTACAAACTCCACCCAGCCAGACGAACCCAAACTTTCTTGCTTTGAAGTAATAGCGCGAACCACTGCACCACTATGCTACTTCCTGCCATTATAACTGATATTGTAAAGCAAGCCGAAAACGGAAAGGGAAAATGCTTTTACAAAAGGGTGTTAATGTCTTACCTCTTCAGAAGGACGTCTCCTATCAGGAAGCACGAGAGTATTTGCATGACTTCCAGGTACTATAGTAGATCCTATACTCATTCTGGGTCCAACTAGCATGTACCGCTTCTCTCCTGATCTGTACTGGATGCTGTGACACAGTGTCCCATCATAATTAGTCTCTGGCAAATATTTAGAAGTATAGTCTGTGGATTTGGAGCACTGCATTGCAATCAGTACGATGATGCTGACGAGAAAAAGTACAGAAACTGCGCCCAAAGATATCATGAGGTAAAATATGACATTACTGTCCTCATCATCTTTTGCTGCACTTTTAACATCAGAAGCTGCAAAAGCCTCTTTGGGCTCCACAAGTTTGATAGTCACAGTAGCTGTTGCTGAGAGAGAAACGTTGCCGTTGTCTTTGACCAGTATGAGCAGTTTATGCTCAGCCTCGTCTGTCTCTGTGAATGAGCGAAGTGTTCTGATCTGTCCTGTATAGCGGTCCAAAGCAAAGAGACTGTGGTCAGTAACTTCCTGCAGTGAAAAGAGCAACCAGCCGTTATATCCTATATCAGCGTCATAGGCTCTGACTTTAGTCACCAAGTTTCCTGCGTTGACGTTTCGGGGAATCTCTTCCACACCTTGAGCAGAGCCGTTAGAGCTGAGTGGATACAGGATGACTGGAGCGTTGTCGTTCTGATCCAGGATGAAGACGTTGACTGTGACGTTGTTGCTTAGTGGCGGAGTTCCAGAATCTGAGGCAACAACTTGGAACTGGAAAGTTTTCAGCGTTTCAAAGTCAAAACTTTTCAGCGCAGTGATTTGTCCGCTGTCGGGATGTATATTCACAAAGGATGCTATAACATTGCGGCCAGCTCCCCCCCTGAGTATATGATAGGATACGGCTGCATTTTCGTTGCAGTCTTTATCAAATGCACTGACAGAGAATATTGACGCGCCAGCCGCGTTATTTTCCGTCAAGTATAATTCTAGAGGATTATGTGAGAACTCCGGAAAATTATCGTTCACATCTGACACATCAATGTTCAACTTTTTAAAGGTGGAAAGAGGCGGCTCACCACAGTCTGTAGCTGTTATTGAAATGTCATAATGTGACACAGTCTCCCTATCTAGTGATTCTTTTGTTACTAACGAGTACATGTTTTCTTTAAATGACGGTTTTAATTCAAATGGTACATTTTCTGTTAGATGACATATGACTTTGCTATTTAAACCAGAATCAGCATCTGTAACAGTAATGAGAGCGACCACGGTACCCTGTTTTGAGTCCTCGGGGACTATGCTCGATATTGAAGTCACTTCTATTTCTGGTTTATTGTCATTGACATCTTGAATCTTTATTATAATTCTACAGTCAGTCGTCATCGGCGGCTGACCTTTGTCTGAGGCTTGGACATCTAAATTGTAAACATTGGCTGTCTCATAATCAATTTCTCCGATAACTCGAATTTCTCCCGTGAGTCTATCTAAAGTAAATAGTCGCAACACACTGGAAGTAATATCACCCCCAAAAGTATACTCGACGTCCCCGTTAATACTCTCGTCTAGATCTGTTGCTTGGACTTTGATTATAGTCTTCTCTAATGGGGCATTTTCTTGCAATGTAACGGAATAAACCTCTTGAGAAAATACTGGTCTGTTATCGTTGTTATCAAGAACCTTTATATTAAGGCTCAGATTTGCGGATTTTGGCGGCGTCCCCCCATCCATAGCGGTTAAAATCAAGCTATGGTTTGTTTTCCGCTCTCTGTCCAAGTTTCTCTGCAGTACGAGGAAAGGGATTTTATCTTCCCCTCTGTCTCGAATTTCAAGATGAAAATGATCGTTTTGACTGAGTTTATAAATCTGCACCGCATTTACTCCAACATCTCGGTCACGAGCGCCTGGTAACTGAAATCGTGCTCCTGGCAGTGTGGTCTCTGCTATTTCTATTACCTTTTCTTTCTCAGCAAAACTGGGTCTATTGTCGTTAGTATCTATTATTTCAACAGTAACATAGTGGACTTCAAGGGGGTTTTCAACAACAATTTTTAGATCTAATAAACAGGCAACATTTCTATCGCACAGCTGTTCCCTGTCCACATTTTCGTGAACATACAACGCCCCATTGTTCGGGTTTACCTCAAACAGCGTACCCTGGGCTCCAGAGACAATACGAAAACGCCTGCTTATCAATGTACCGACATCGAGCCCCAGATCTTTGGCAACATTTCCAATAATAGCTCCCACTTTAACATCCTCTGGAGTCGAATATTTAATCTGAGCTAAAATCACCTCCACACAACAGAAGAGCGCGGCGAAAACCAGAGGATGCGGACAGGTTATCATTCTGCCTCTTTGTCCTTTGGCAAAATCATATGTAATAAAATCCACGCGTATTTGTCCACTTAGTAACCATCCAGTTTTCCTGAGATTTTACTCCAGACATCCGTTTTCGTGAAAAGAAAAATACACAGGCGAAAACCCAAACGTTGATATTCTTTGTGGCCGAGGTGGAAACACACACATTACAAGGGGCTGAGTGGAATTTCGCACTTCCTTATAGTAACACTGACACCCACAGGATCATTCAGCGCTTACATTTAGTAGGAAATGGGGAAAAATAGATTCGACTAAACAGAAACTTTTGTCATTTAATATATTAAATTTTTTATTCAAATGACTATCCGTGTGACAAGGCAAAAATATCCTAGGGCATCATCACAAGCACTGACTTTGTAATGTAGTAGTTAAAGAGCTTCAGTGTCCTGTGATAACCGAGCATAGTTAAATACTTTAATAAGAGCTTTTCAGCACCATGGACAGTGGAAAAAGTCTTAAAATCACATTGATAACAACAGCGTGCTCGATGCTCTCTCTCTTCGATGATCAATAACCACGTCGGTATCGTGGGCAGGAATACAAAATGTGTTTAGTGGTAACATTGCTAACACATTTACAACACAAATAGAAGGACATCACTCAAAACTACTAAGATGCCTCGCCAATACCACGTGCCAGCACTTCCGTTATCTTAAAAACGACAAGGAGTCGTAAAGGTTATCCAATAGGTGAAGCAAAATTAGGCAATTGCATTAAAATGATCATCATGAATTTATCCTACCTCTTCAGATGGCCGTCTTCTGTCAGGGAGTACGAGAGTATTTGCGTGACTTCCAGGTACTATAGTAGATCCTATACTCATTCTGGGTCCAACTAGCATGTACTTCCTGTCTCCAGATCTGTACTGGATGCTGTGACACAGTGTCCCATCATAATTTGCTTCTTGTAAATACTTAGAAGTATAGTCTGTGGATTTGGAGCATTGCATCGCAATCAGCACGATGATGCTTATGAGAAAAAGTACAGAAACTGCGCCCAAAGTTATCATGAGGTAAAATATCACATTACTGTCCTCATCATCTTTTGCTGTACTTTTAACATCAGAAGCTGCAAAAGCCTCTTTGGGCTCCACAAGTTTGACAATCACAGTAGCTGTTGCTGAGAGAGAAACGTTGCCGTTGTCTTTGACCAGTATGAGCAGTTTATGTTCAGCCTCGTCTGTCTCTGTGAATGAGCGAAGTGTTCTGATCTGTCCTGTGTAGCGGTCCAAAGCAAAGAGACTGTGGTCAGTAACTTCTTGCAGTGAAAAGAGCAACCAGCCGTTATATCCTATATCAGCGTCATAGGCTCTGACTTTAGTCACCAAGTGTCCTGCGTTGACGTTTCGGGGAATCTCCTCCACACCTTGAGCAGAACCGTTGGAGCTGAGTGGATACAGGATGACTGGAGCGTTGTCGTTCTGATCCAGGATGAAGACGTTGACTGTGACATTGTTGCTTAGTGGCGGAGTTCCAGAATCTGAGGCAACAACTTGGAACTGGAAAGTTTTCAGCGTTTCAAAATCAAAACTTTTCAGCGTGGAAATGTGTCCGTTATCACTGTTTATACTTAGTAATGACATAATGTTATTTTGGCTCCCCTCTTTCACGATGCGATATGAAATGGCTGCATTGTCACTTAAGTCTTTGTCCACTGCGCCTACGGAGAATATTGATTTCCCAGCAACGTTATTTTCGGACAGGTAAAAGTGTAGTGGATTTATGGGAAAATGTGGTCTGTTGTCATTTACGTCTGCTACCTGGATGTTCAAGGTTTTAAAAGTAGATAAAGGGGGCTCTCCACAGTCTGTCGCTTTTATTGTCAATTCATATTGAGATACCTCCTCTCGGTCCAAAAGATCTTTAGTGACAACGGAATAAACGTTCTCTTTATATGATGGTTTTAATTCAAAAGGTAAGTCTGAGGTTAGGCTGAGAATAATTTTTCCATTCACACCAGCATCTTTATCTCGCACACTGATGAGTGAAATCATTGTGCCGGGCTTTGAATCCTCAGACACTGTATTTGAAAGCGATGTGATTTCAATTTCTGGCGGATTATCATTGATGTCTTTTATCTTTATAATTAATCTGCACTCACCGGTTAATGGAGGTGTTCCTTTATCTGATGCCTCGATATCCAGTTTATAAACGTCGTTTTCTTCATAGTCCACTATTCCCTTTATTCTTATTTCCCCACTTATTTTATCCAGTTCAAATATATCATAGACTTTTTTCTTGAGTGTTTTTCCAAGGCTGTATACAATTTCACTACTGGAACCTTCATCTGGGTCTGTCGCATTCATTCTAAATATTGAAGTCCCTACTTGAACATTTTCATCTATTTCTATTTGGTAGCTCTCTTGACTAAATGTTGGACGGTTGTCATTTGTGTCAAGAACGATTATAGTAACATTTATGGTGCCTGATCGCGGAGGTTTTCCTCCATCAACTGCAGTGACAGTTAATGTGTATTTGTTGATTTTTTCTCTATCCAACGATTTCTTCAGCACTAAAAATGGTATTATATCCTCATCGCTCTGTCGGATTGTTACTTCAAAATGTTCGTTTGAGGTTAAAGTATATGTACGAATTGCGTTAATTCCAGAATCGGGGTCCCGAGCACTGTGCAGCTGAAATCGTCTTCCTGCCATGGTTTGTTCAGAAATTTCAAACCTCTGCTCTTTTTCGGGGAAAACAGGGGAGTGATCGTTAATATCAATAATTTCTACAACTACGTAGTGTATTTCCAAAGGGCTTTCTGCTATAATTTTTAGCTCCATTAGGCATGCCCCACTGCCCAGGCAAAGCTCCTCTCTGTCGATTTTCTTAAACAAATATAGATCCCCGTTGTCCTCGTTTACATCAAAAAACGCATCCTTGGATTCAGACACAACACGGAACCGCCGGCTGGTCAAAGAGCTGATATCAAGACCAAGATCCTTTGCAACATTTCCGACAACAGTTCCATCTTTCGCCTCTTCTGCAACAGAGTATCTTATTTCTGCCGAAGCCCCTTTCCCGACAAACAGCAGCAAAGCTACATGGAGAATAAACCAGACCCCATTCCTTCCACGACTTCGTTTTTCGTTCTCCATTGTAATCAAACAACAGATTAAAAAACAATGTTTGGACTACCTAGCTCATTGCCTGTTGTATATAATGTATAAAGCGCGATTTGGAAAGATTGCGAGCTCGATTCAATCGTCTTCTCTGCTTGTAGCAGTGGCAAACAAAAGCTTTGTGAGAGGATGGGTAAAGTGGTCTCCAGTTTGTCAATGTAATACTGACACCCAGAGGTTACTGGAGAAGTACAGAGTCATAAATTACAGTGTTTAAAAATAAACCGTTATTCCAACAATTAAACACGTTATCAGGAGTTTTAAATTTTGTTCCATATGCCGATTATCTCAGAAGATGTTATTTAACCCGCTTCTGAATAAAGAAGATCAGCCCGGACCAACACTATTCAGCAGCACATATTTGATTTAAGAAAAAAAGTGCCAGTGCCGTTCAGCAAAGTAGCATGCAAGATATCTGGTAACGTGCAATTCCAACGGTTTTTCATGAGGATCGCCCGCATTACCTAGACCCATATTTGATTCAGTAGAAGCATTATGAATCACCATTTATCGTGACCAAAATGTCAATGAAACTAACTTTATTGTGAGCACTGTAGTCTTTAGGTATGATACTTTAGAATTGCGATTTCAAAAAAGAAAAGACAATTTAGATTATATGAAAAGTCAAATTGATGGAAAAGAATGCACAAAAACATGTGACATCACACTTTTAAGCTCTTACCTCTTCAGAAGGACGTCTCCTATCAGGAAGCACGAGAGTATTTGCGTGACTTCCATGTACTATAGTAGATCCTATACTCATTCTGGGTCCAACTAGCATGTACCGCTTCTCTCCTGATCTGTACTGGATGCTGTGACACAGTGTCCCATCATAATTAGTCTCTGGCAGATATTTAGAAGTATAGTCTGTGGATTTGGAGCACTGCATTGTAATCAGCACGATGATGCTGACGAGAAAAAGCACAGAAACTGCGCCCAAAGTTATCATGAGGTAAAATATCACATTACTGTCCTGATCATCTTTTGCTGCACTTTTAACATCAGAAGCTGCAAAAGCCTCTTTGGGCTCCACAAGTTTGACAATCACAGTAGCTGTTGCTGAGAGAGAAACGTTGCCGTTGTCTTTGACCAGTATGAGCAGTTTATGCTCAGCCTCGTCTGTCTCTGTGAATGAGCGAAGTGTTCTGATCTGTCCTGTGTAGCGGTCCAAAGCAAAGAGACTGTGGTCAGTCACTTCATGCAGTGAAAAGAGCAACCAGCCGTTATATCCTATATCAGCGTCATAGGCTCTGACTTTAGTCACCAAGTGTCCTGCGTTGACGTTTCGGGGAATCTCCTCCACACCTTGAGCAGAACCATTGGAGCTGAGTGGATACAGGATGACTGGAGCGTTGTCGTTCTGATCCAGGATGAAGACGTTGACTGTGACGTTGTTGCTTAGTGGCGGAGTTCCAGAATCTGAGGCAGCAACTTGGAACTGGAAAGTTTTCAGCGTTTCAAAGTCAAAACTTTTCAGCGCAGTGATTTGTCCATTATCTGAATTAATATTTAAAAATGCTGCGTTTTTCTGTTGACTGCTTTCCTCTCTGATTATACGATAAGTTAAAGCCGCGTTTTCATTCAAATCGTTATCTGAGGCAGAAACTGAACATATCGGCTTCCCAGGCTCGTTATTTTCTACCAGGTAAAGTTCAACTGGATTCTGTGCAAATTGTGGCGCATTATCGTTCACGTCTGACACATCAATACTCAAAGTTCTGGATGTAGACAGAGGAGGCACGCCACAGTCTGTAGCTGTTATTGTGACGTCGTAATGGGAAACTGATTCTCGGTCTAATTTATGTTTAATAACTAAAGAGTACATGTTATCTTGAAATGACGGTTTTAAATCGAATGGCACATTGTCTGAAAGACTACATATTACTTTACCGTTTAAACCCGCGTCTTGGTCTGTAATACTGATCAAAGCCACCACAGTCCCAGGTTTGGAATCTTCTGATACCATCTTTGACAAAGATGTTACCTCTATCTCAGGTTTATTATCATTTACGTCCAGCACCTTGATGATCACCCTGCAGTTAGTGCTCATCGGAGGTTGTCCTTTGTCAGTGGCGTGGACGTCCAACTTGTATACCTCCATATTCTCAAAGTCAATTCCGCCTTTCACTCGAATTTCACCAGTGTCCTTATCTAGGCTAAATGTATCATACAATTTAGTGTTAAGTTCACCACCAAAAAAGTATTCAATCTTTCCGTTTACACCCTCGTCCAGATCAGTCGCCTTTACCGTAGTTACACTAGTATCCCTATCAACATTTTCAGGTATTGTAACTGAATATAATTCTTGGTTAAATGTAGGGTGGTTATCATTTGAATCGAGGACTGTGACTGTGACATTAAGAGTCCCCGTTCTCGGTGGATTCCCGCCATCAATTGCTGTCAGTATCAGTTTGTGTGCATTCTCCTTTTCCCGATCCAGAGGCTTTTGTAAAACTAAAAATGGTACCTTGTCCTCTCCCATCTCTCTGATTTGTAAACTAAAATGATCGTTATGGTTTAATTTGTACATGCGTACAGTATTACTAACAACATCTGGATCCCGTGCAGCTGGCAACTGGAAACGTTTTCCTTGAAGAGTTGATTCGGGAATTTCTACTATTTTTTCTTCATCAGTAAAGCTGGGTGAATTATCATTTACATCTATGATTTCCACTCCCACATAATGTATTTCCATGGGGTTCTCAGCTACCAGTTTTAAGTTTTTCGTACATGGATGTATTCTTTCGCACAGCTCCTCTCGGTCGATATTTCCGTGAACATACAGAACGCCATTGTTCGGATTTACTTCAAATTGAGCATCTTCAGCTCCAGAAACAATACGAAACCGTCGTTCCTCCAGTAAACTGATGTCCAGTCCCAGATCCTTTGCCACATTCCCAACAACAGTTCCCACCTTTACTTCCTCTGGAATCGAATATTTTATCTGAGCTGATACCCGCTCCACACAGCTGAGCATCAGAGAAAAACTGATAGCAACCCACCAGGACTGCGTTCCTCGTCTTTGTCCTCCTGCCTCCATCGTTTTCGTTTAGATAACAAATACTGTATCTACTCACAGGTATTTATCGTTAAGAAATTAGCATAAATCACAAAATATCCCGTCTGAAATGCTTCCCATTTTCCCTCGTATTCATGGAAAAATCACGGCTACCCTTGTTTCTCTGGACGATACCTCTCCTCTCTGGCAACCAGAACAAAACATCTATGGAAGGGGTAGGGCCACTATTGTAACATATTAGTTTGATGCAGATATGACACTGACACCTTGTGGACTGAACATCTTGTGACTCATTTTTAAAGCAATCAGCTACATGTGTTACACAAATATGTTTTCAACATGTAGTCTGCTTACTAAAAATTAACATTCTCTCTTACTGAACTTTTTTTTTGTTTGCTGTTTCTTTGTTATTTGTACAGCAATATGTCCAAATGATGGAGTACTTTTGCATTTTCTGGAGCCCTTTTTGTTTATCTTAGTATTTTTGTGACATTTAGTAAACATACTAATATATCATGCAGGGCTAACTGCAACAGGGAACTCTATTTGTTATTGTGGCATTATTGTTTAGTAACGCAGTAGTTGCCGAATGCGCACTCTGTTTCCTTAACAAAAATGTGACTTAGAAAAAATTACACTCAGACTGGATGAAAATAAAAGATAGCATGACTCAAGTAAATGTAAGGGCTCTGTTAATCACTTTCACAGTGCAAATGAATTAATGTGAAACCATCAGATTTGAACTTGAACACCACCACTAGCTGACTAAACGTGATCTCTTATCAGAACCACGGACAGCGCTTGAGAATAATTTCCCGATTTATGGGTTATCTTCTTTATTTATTGAGGTTTTTTTATGAAGCAATTTCCGCCTTATTAACAATTTATATTCCAAAAATTTGTGCTACTAGTTATGATAATGGGTAGCCTCGCGAGACAACTTTTAGCCTCGCGAGACAACTTTTAGAGTCGCCTTTACCGTAGTTACACTAGTATCCCTATCAACATTTTCAGGTATTGTAACTGAATATAATTCTTGGATACTTTCAGTTCCAAAAAAAAAAAATACAAATCAAAAAGCTTGAGCACATTTCTTCCATGTTCTAAACACTAATCATATTATATGTTTAAAAGGAAAAATGATTCTGGTAGAAGGAAGTTTCATCTTTATAATCTTTACAAGCAAATAGACCTTCAATTTAACTCAAGATATGTTCTTACCTCTTCAGAAGGACGCCTCCTGTCAGGGAGTACGAGAGTATTTGCGTGACTTCCAGGTACTATAGTAGATCCTATACTCATTCTGGGTCCAACTAGCATGTACCGCTTCTCTCCTGATCTGTACTGGATGCTGTGACACAGTGTCCCATCATAATTAGTCTCTGGCAGATATTTAGAAGTATAGTCTGTGGATTTGGAGCACTGCATTGTAATCAGCACGATGATGCTGACGAGAAAAAGTACAGAAACTGCGCCCAAAGTTATCATGAGGTAAAATATCACATTACTGTCCTCATCATCTTTTGCTGCACTTTTAACATCAGAAGCTGCAAAAGCCTCTTTGGGCTCCACAAGTTTGACAGTCACAGTAGCTGTTGCTGAGAGAGAAACGTTGCCGTTGTCTTTGACCAGTATTACCAGTTTATGCTCAGCCTCGTCTGTCTCTGTGAATGAGCGAAGTGTTCTGATCTGTCCTGTATAGCGGTCCAAAGCAAAGAGACTGTGGTCAGTAACTTCCTGCAGTGAAAAGAGCAACCAGCCGTTATATCCTATATCAGCGTCATAGGCTCTGACTTTAGTCACCAAGTGTCCTGCGTTGACGTTTCGGGGAATCTCCTCCACACCTTGAGCAGAACCGTTGGAGCTGAGTGGATACAGGATGACTGGAGCGTTGTCGTTCTGATCCAGGATGAAGACGCTGACTGTGACGTTGTTGCTTAGTGACGGAGTTCCAGAATCTGAGGCAGCAACTTGGAACTGGAAAGTTTTCAGCGCTTCAAAGTCAAAACTTTTCAGCGCGGTGATTTGCCCATTTTCTGAATTAATATTTAAAAATGCTGCGTTTTTCTGTTGACTGCTTTCCTCTCTGATTATACGATACGTTAAAGCCGCGTTTTCATTCAAATCGTTATCTGAGGCAGAAACAGAAAATATCGGCTTCCCAGGCTCGTTATTTTCTACCAGGTAAAGTTCAACTGGATTCTGTGCAAAATGTGGCGCATTATCGTTCACGTCTGACACATCAATACTCAAAATTCTGGATGTGGACAGAGGAGGCACGCCACAGTCTGTAGCTGTTATTGTGACGTCGTAATGGAAAACTGATTCTCGGTCTAATTTATGTTTAATAACTAAGGAGTACATGTTATTTTGAAATGACGGTTTTAAATCGAATGGCACATTGTCTGAAAGACTACATATTACTTTACCGTTTAAACCCGCGTCTTGGTCTGTAATACTGATCAAAGCCACCACAGTCCCAGGTTTGGAATCTTCTGATACCATCTTTGACAAAGATGTCACCTCTATCTCAGGTTTATTATCATTTACGTCCAAAACATTGATGATTGCTGTGCAATCCGCACTCATCGGAGGTTGTCCTTTGTCCGTGGCGTGGACGTCCAACTTAAAAATATCAGTTTTCTCAAAGTCAATTTCCCCATTGATTCGAAGCTCACCAGTGTCCTTATCCATATTAAAAATCTCATATAAATTACCCTTAAGTTCTCCACCGAAAAAGTATTCAATTTGTCCATTTAGTCCCTCATCCAGGTCAGTCGCATTTAGCTTAATTACAAACACACCCGCATCTGTATTCTCACGTATTGTAGCGTAATAAACCTCTTGACTAAATGTAGGGTGATTATCATTCGAATCGAGGACTATGACTGTGACATTAAGAGTCCCTGATCTCGGTGGATTTCCGCCGTCGATTGCTGTTAGTATCAGTTTGTGTTCACTTTCCTTTTCCCGATCCAGAGACTTTTGTAAAACTAAAAATGGTACCTTGTCCTCTCCTCTCTCTCGAATTTGTAAACTAAAATGATCATTATGGTTTAATTTGTACATACGCACAGTATTAGTAACAACATCTGGATCGCGCGCAGTTGGCAACTGAAATCGTCTGCCTGTTATAGTGGATTCAGACATTTCCAAAATTTTTTCATATTCTTGAAAACTGGGTGAATTATCATTTACATCCACGATTTCCACGCCCACATGATGTATTTCCATGGGGTTCTCAGCTACCAATTTTAAATTTTTGATACATGGATGTATTCTTTCGCACAGCTCCTCTCGGTCGATATTTCCGTGAACATACAGAGCGCCATTGTTCGGATTTACTTCAAACTGAGCATCTTCAGCTCCAGAAACAATACGAAACCGTCGTTCCTCCAGTGAACTGATATCCAGTCCCAGATCCTTTGCCACATTCCCAACAACACTTCCTACCTTTACTTCCTCTGGAACGGAATATTTTATTTGAGCTGATACCCGCTCCACACAGCTTAGCATCAGAGAAAAGCTGAGAGCAACCCACCAACACTGCGTTCCTCGTCTTTGTCCTCCTGCCTCCATCGTTTTCGTTTAGATAATAAATACTGTATCCACTCACAGGTGTCTACCGTAAAGGAAGTAGCCTAAATCAACACTTCTTCCCATATTCCCTCGTATTCATGGAAAAATCACGGTTACACTTGTTTCTGTCTGCGGTATCGTCTCCTCTCTGTCAACCAGAACAAAACCTCTGTGGAAGGGGCAGGGCCAGAGCTAAAACATATTAGTTTGATGCAGATATGACACTGACACCTTGTGGACTGAACATCTTGTGACTCATTTTCAGAGCAAACATCTACATGTAATATACAAGTATGTTTCCAAATGTGTCCCAGTCACTATTAAAACAAATCTAAAAATGTTTTCTTAAGAATTTTCTGTACCGTGATGGATTTAATTTGTCACATATTTCAGAGTCTCAGGCAGCAAATTTCATGTGTTTTTGCGTCATATGATGATTAGCTGATAGACGCCTACAGTATATCATAATGACTAATTGCAACAGTGAATTCTGATATTTGTCAGTATTACATTAATGCTGTGTAATGATGCAGGATTAGCCAAACGCACAAGCGATTCTGATAAAACTGCGCGCAGACTGGATGAAAAATAATCGAGGACACAGCACACGCGACTTGCAGGCTTGTATTGCTCAGTTTTACGTTTCAGATGAATTAACAGGATCCCATTCGAACAGTGGATAGGTATATTACTATTTCCACGACGCAGTAATATGTAACACAATTAATGATTTCTAATAAGTGTTATAGAAAACATAGGATTAGCGCTAAATACAAAAAGGTCTGAAACGACAAAATAGATTTGAACGTGAAGACCACGAGTTTATGTCTGAACGTCACCTGTCCATGGACAACGCTAATGAATATGCACGTGTTTTGCCACAGTTTCCCAGTCTGAGTGGCTTGACCTTTCTTTATTTAGTTACTTATCTTTTCTAAACTAATAATCTTCGCCCCATGCATACGTGGATATCCCAGCAATTTGTGCAGTGTCAAAAGACTACAGAATATAATGGGCAGTCTTTCAAAATGATGGTGATAACAATTAAAATACTGTTTGAAAATAAAGTGTGTAAAAAAAGAAGAGAAGAATGAAATAAAACGATTAAAAACCTTAAACACATTTACATCATGTACTTCATATGTTTCAAAAGTTAATGATACATCGTAAAAGAAACTTCGTCTTGACAACCAAAACAACCTTGATTTAAAATCGCACAATGGACCTACCTCTTCAGAAGGACGTCTTCTGTCAGGGAGTACGAGAGTATCTGCATGACTTCCAGGTACTATAGTAGATCCTATACTCATTCTGGGTCCAACTAGCATGTACCGCTTCTCTCCTGATCTGTACTGGATGCTGTGACACAGTGTCCCATCATAATTAGTCTCTGGCAGATATTTAGAAGCATAGTCTGTGGATTTGGAGCACTGCATTGTAATCAGCACGATGATGCTGACGAAAAAAAGCACAGAAACTGCGCCCAAAGTTATCATGAGGTAAAATATGACATTACTGTCCTCATCATCTTTTGCTGCACTTTTAACATCAGAAGCTGCAAAAGCCTCTTTGGGCTCCACAAGTTTGACAATCACAGTAGCTGTTGCTGAGAGAGAAACGTTGCCGTTGTCTTTGACCAGTATTACCAGTTTATGCTCAGCCTCGTCTGTCTCTGTGAATGAGCGAAGTGTTCTGATCTGTCCTGTATAGCGGTCCAAAGCAAAGAGACTGTGGTCAGTAACTTCCTGCAGTGAAAAGAGCAACCAGCCGTTATATCCTATATCAGCGTCATAGGCTCTGACTTTAGTCACCAAGTGTCCTGCGTTGACGTTTCGGGGAATCTCCTCCACACCTTGAGCAGAACCGTTGGAGCTGAGTGGATACAGGATGACTGGAGCGTTGTCGTTCTGATCCAGGATGAAGACGTTGACTGTGACATTGTTGCTTAGTGACGGAGTTCCAGAATCTGAGGCAACAACTTGGAACTGAAACGTTTTCAGCGTTTCAAAGTCGAAACTTTTAAGGGCAGTGATTTGTCCATTATCCGAATTAATATTTAAAAATACTGCGTTTTTGTGTTGACTGCTTTCCTCTCTGATTATACCATACGTTAAAGCCGCGTTTTTATTCAAATCGTTATCTGAGGCAGAAACTGAAAATATCGGCTTCCCAGGCTCGTTATTTTCTACCAGGTAAAGTTCAACTGGATTCTGTGCAAACTGTGGCGCATTATCGTTCACGTCTGACACATCAATACTCAAAGTTCTGGATGTAGACAGAGGAGGCACGCCACAGTCTGTAGCTGTTATCGTGACGTGGTAATGGGAAACTGATTCACGGTCTAATTTATATTTAATAACTAAGGAGTACATGTTATCTTGAAATGACGGTTTTAAATCAAATGGGGCATTGTCTGAAAGACTACATATTACTTTACCGTTTAAACCCGCGTCTTGGTCTGTAATACTGATCAAAGCCACCACAGTCCCAGGTTTGGAATCTTCTGATACGATCTTTGACAAAGATGTTACCTCTATCTCAGGTTCATTATCATTTACGTCCAGCACCTTGATGATCACCCTGCAGTCGGTACTCATCGGAGGTTGTCCTTTGTCTGTGGCGTGTACATCTAGTTTATAAACATCCACCGTCTCAAAGTCAATGTTTCCTTTTACTCGAATTTCACCAGTGTCCTTATCTAAGCTAAACATTTCATAAATCTTTCGGTCAAGTTGACCACCGAAAACGTACTCTATTTCTCCGTTTGAACTGTCATCCAAATCAGTTGCATTTACGGTAATTACACATGTATTCACCTCTACATTTTCATGTATTGTTACTGAATACACTTCTTGACTAAATGTAGGGTTATTGTCATTTGAATCGAGGACTATGACTGTGACATTAAGAGTCCCTGATCTCGGTGGATTTCCGCCATCAATTGCTGTCAGGATCAGTTTGTGTTCATTTTCCTTTTCCCGATCCAGAGTCTTCTGTAAAACTAAGAATGGTATCTTGTCCTCTCCCCTCTCTCGAATTTGTAAAGTAAAATGATCGTTATGGATCAATTTGTACATCCGTACTGTATTAGTAACAACATCTGGATCATGTGCAGTTGGCAACTGAAATCGTTTACCTGGGAAAGTAGACTCTGAAATCTCCAGTATGCTTTCTTTCTCTTGAAAGCTGGGTGAATTATCATTTACGTCTATGATTTCCACTCCTACATAATGTACTTCCATGGGATTCTCAGCTACCATTTTTAGGTTTATCAGACAAGGATAAATGTTTTTGCAAAGCTCTTCTCTGTCAATGTTCTCTTGCACAGAGAGGACGCCATTTCTCGGATTTACTAGAAATTGATTATTTTCAGCTCCAGAGACAATACGAAACTGTCTTTCCTCTAGTGAACTGATGTCGAGTCCCAGATCTTTTGCCACATTCCCAACAACACTTCCTACCGTTACTTCCTCTGGAACTGAATATTTTATCTGAGCTGTAACCCGCTCCACACAGCTGAGCATCAGAGAAAAGCGGAGAGCAAGCCACCAGCACTGCGTTCCTCGTCTTTGTCCTCCTGGTTCCATCGTTTCGCTTTATGTTTCCAATTATATACCCACTTAAAAGTCCTTTGAGCAAAGGAAGTAGTTTAAATAACAAAAAATCCAGTGCGAAATATGTTGCATATTCCAAACCAACCGATGTATTAATCCCGGCTACACTTGTTTCTGTGGAAGGTACCGTCTCCTCTCTGTCGACCAGAACAAAAACTGCATGGAAGGGGCAGGGCCAGCACTAAAATATACCAGTGTGATGCTGATATGACACTGACATCTTGTGGACTGAACACATGAGTATATGTTCATAAACAAAACTACCACATAAACTGCAATATCAGCCCGTCTGCAAGTTGTCGCTTCGTGTCTAGAAAATTGTTCTAATTTTTGCTAGTAACGTATGTGTTTCAAAGTAATACATCCGAATAACAATTTACTTCTACGAATTAAAGGCAGCAAATTTTCAGTTTTTTTCAAAAGAGTATGTTGATCAGTTAACCCACTTCAAAGCTTTCATATCATCGTCCCTAATCGTACTAGTGAACATCATATTTGTATTAGTATATGCAAGTGTTGTATTTCTCTTTAGATCAAAGCAATTTAGCTTCGTGTGCGATGATTTCCCTAAAAGAAAAAAGTGTGACTTTGACGAAATTGAATGATGATTAAGTGAAACGATGACAGGGTTTGAAGGCAATTAACAACATTTTTCTAAGGAAAACAAATAAGAATCAACTATAAGGGACCTATGGATTTCTAATAAAAACAAACAAACTCATAGACGCCTAAATTAATATAGCTACTGAATCGTGTAATTTAATCCACAAATAAACACGAGAAATGTTTAGTAAAAAAAAAACAACAACACAGAAAATCGAATTCTCATATTATGAAGAAAACAAACTAATTTAAATTTCAGCAGTTTAACCACTTGCCAGGACCATGGACAGTGCTAACAAATATGCTGCAATTCAGGTGTAATATTATCTTTAAATCAGGAGCATTATATGTTTTACTTCTAAAGAGAATCACGTCTGGTAAGATAGTTAAAACTTAAACATGGTCTTACCTCTTCAGAAGGACGTTTCCTATCAGGAAGCATTAGTGTATTTGCATGACTGCCCGGTACTATAGTAGATCCTATACTCATTCTGGGTCCAACTAGCATGTACCGCTTCTCTCCTGATCTGTACTGGATGCTGTGACACAGTGTCCCATCATAATTGGTCTCTGGCAAATATTTAGAAGTAAAGTCTGTGGATTTGGAGCACTGCATTGCAATCAGCACGATGATGCTGACGAGAAAAAGCACAGAAACTGCGCCCAAAGTTATCATGAGGTAAAATATGACATTACTGTCCTCGTCATCTTTTGCTGCACTTTTAACATCAGAAGCTGCAAAAGCCTCTTTGGGCTCCACAAGTTTGACAATCACAGTAGCTGTTGCTGAGAGAGAAACGTTGCCGTTGTCTTTGACCAGTATTACCAGTTTATGCTCAGCCTCGTCAGTCTCTGTGAATGAGCGAAGTGTTCTGATCTGTCCTGTATAGCGGTCCAAAGCAAAGAGACTGTGGTCAGTAACTTCTTGCAGTGAAAAGAGCAACCAGCCGTTATATCCTATATCAGCGTCATAGGCTCTGACTTTAGTCACCAAGTGTCCTGCGTTGACGTTTCGGGGAATCTCCTCCACACCTTGAGCAGAGCCGTTGGAGCTGAGTGGATACAGGATGACTGGAGCGTTGTCGTTCTGATCCAGGATGAAGACGTTGACTGTGACGTTGCTGCTTAGTGACGGAGTTCCAGAATCTGAGGCAACAACTTGAAACTGGAAAGTTTTCAGCGTTTCAAAGTCAAAACTTTTCAGCGCAGTGATTTGTCCATTATCCGAATTTACATTCAGGAAAGATGTAATAGCATCCCGTAGACCATCACCTCTCACGATGTTATATGTAATCGCTGCATTTTCATTCAAATCATCATCAACTGCGCTCACAGAAAATATTGGTGCGCCCGGGGTGTTGTTTTCTATCAAATACAACTCAAATGGATTCTGACTAAAAACTGGTGTGTTGTCATTTACATCTGACACCTGAACACTCAGTGTTTTCACTGTTGAAAGTTGAGGTTCACCGCAGTCAGTAGCTGTTATTGTGATATCATAGCGGGAAACAGTTTCTCTGTCTAAACGGCCCTTTGTAACGAGCGAGTACATGTTTTCCTCAAGTGATGGCGTCAGATCAAATGGAACATTCTGCGAGATTTTACAAATAACTTTCCCATTAACGCCTGAATCTTTGTCCACAACGCTGATGAGGGCGATGACAGTACCGGGCTTTGAATCCTCTGGGATTAAACTGGACAGTGACGTTACTTCAATGTCTGGTTTATTGTCGTTCACGTCCTTTATTTTAATCATTACTCTACTTTCGGCTTTCCAGGGTGGCTGACCTTTATCTGAAGCCTGCAAATCTAGCCTGTACAGCTCAATTTCCTCAAAGTCTACTTTTCCCTTTACACGAATCTCACCGGTGATGCTGTCCAATTCAAAGGTGTCGTGCACTTTTTTCTTTTGTGTTTTTCCAAAGTTGTATTCAATTTCACTATTCAAACCTTCATCCTTATCTGTAGCGTTTAATTTTATAACAAATGTTCCTTTTGGTGCATTTTCATCCAGTGACACAGTATATACATCTTTGCTGAACACAGGTCGGTTATCATTCGCGTCTAGCACGGTGATGGTTAAATTGAGGCTTCCTGATTTCGCTGGACTCCCCCCATCTACGGCTGTTAACAGTAAACGATGCTCATCCTTTTGCTCTCTATCCAAAGACTTTTTTAGTACTAAAAAGGGCATCTTGTCCTCTTCACTGTCTCTGACTTCAATATCAAATAAATCCGTGGGATTCAGTGTGTATTTTCGAAGTGATTGTGCCCCAAAATCAGGGTCTCGGGCAGCATGAATTTGGAAACGAGTACCTGGAGGCGTATTCTCTGCTATTTCCAGTCGCTGTTCGCTTTCTGGAAAAGTCGGCGAATGATCATTAATATCGGCTATTTCAACTCCAATATAATGTATTTCCAGTGGGCTTTCAACAACAATTTTCAGGTTTATCAAACAAACCTTGGTTCCATCACAGAGCTCTTCACGATCCATTTTTTTCCCAACATACAACACTCCATTGTTCTGATTTAACTGAAACAGATCGTGAGTTGGACCCGAAACAATACGGAATTTCCTGCCAGTTAAACTGCTGATCTCTAGTCCTAAATCCTTTGCAACATTTCCAACAGGGTATCCCACCTGAACTTCTTCTGGAACAGAGTATCTTAGCTGGGCCAAAATCCTCTCCGCAAAGCACAGCAACACAATCCCGGTGACCCACCAGCAGTTCACGCGGTGTCTTTGTCCTCCTTCCCCCATCCCGAGGTAAATGTATAAGGGCTTTCTCAGAGGCAAACTCAGTTATCCTATCGCTTATGGAGTCAGTCTCATTAGAACATTTTCACGATTCTCCAAAAGATGAAATTCAATCAATGAAAATTAACCGCTGTTCGTTTTATTTGATATCTACCCTGCTCTGCACACTCCCTGTGTACACCTCCACCAGATAGGAACCACAGATGGGCAGGGCCTGTGCAGAATGAAGCGCACAACCATTCCCTATGCCATACCGACACCAAGTGGTCACTATAGTATGTTACGAAACCAAAACAGTTCTCCTGATTCCCATTCATTTGCTATGGCAGTCACTTTTGACCGGGAACACCACAGATGTAACAAAGTTGATTAAAAAACTAAAAATTCAACGAAAGAGGTGCTATTAACTTTTATATGTTCAGGTGCATAGTGTGGAGGATGTCATCAGGACTCGAGGCAATCGGATGTAAAACAAAATATTTGTGAGGTTTTTTTTAATTTGTAAATGGTCAGATTTGACCCGAACACGATAGGAAGGTTAATAACACTATTAGAAAGCTTTCTTCGTGTAATTAATTTAAAAACAATACCTCTTCACTTACTTAAACTGATTAATGTTTGTCGGTAGCAAAAAAAGACAAGCAATGGGACTTTATCAAGGGGAACAGAGTGACTTCGGTAGCATGAAAACTTCATCCAGCTAACCAAAGCGATGTTTCTTAATATTTATACCTCAGTTACATATTGCAGATAGGAAAATTTGAACAAAGACATGCTTTAAAAAATACATTGTGACAAGAGTTTCAGGGAAAACATTGCAGCAAAACATTGATAGGACCACAAGGATAAACATGGTTGTGCAAAAGTTTGGTATTAAGGCCTTACCTCTTCAGTAGCACCTCTTCTATCGGGAAGCACAAGTGTATTTGCATGGCTGCCCGGTACTATAGTAGATCCTATACTCATTCTGGGTCCAACTAGCATGTACCGCTTCTCTCCTGATCTGTACTGGATGCTGTGACACAGTGTCCCATCATAATTAGTCTCTGGCAGATATTTAGAAGTATAGTCTGTGGATTTGGAGCACTGCATTGCAATCAGCACTACGATACTGACGAGAAAAAGTACAGAAACTGCGCCTAAAGTTATCATGAGGTAAAATATGACATTACTGTCCTCGTCATCTTTTGCTGCACTTTTAACATCAGAAGCTGCAAAAGCCTCTTTGGGCTCCACAAGTTTGACAATCACAGTAGCTGTTGCTGAGAGAGAAACGTTGCCGTTGTCTTTGACCAGTATGAGCAGTTTGTGCTCAGCCTCGTCTGTCTCTGTGAATGAGCGAAGTGTTCTGATCTGTCCTGTATAGCGGTCCAAAGCAAAGAGACTGTGGTCAGTAACTTCTTGCAGTGAAAAGAGCAACCAGCCGTTATATCCTATATCAGCGTCATAGGCTCTGACTTTAGTCACCAAGTGTCCTGCGTTGACGTTTCGGGGAATCTCCTCCACACCTTGAGCAGAGCCGTTGGAGCTGAGTGGATACAGGATGACTGGAGCGTTGTCGTTCTGATCCAGGATGAAGACGTTGACTGTGACATTGTTGCTTAGTGGCGGAGTTCCAGAATCTGAGGCAACAACTTGGAACTGGAAAATTTTCAGCGTTTCAAAGTCAAAACTTTTCAGGGCAGTTATTTGTCCATTATCCGAATTAATATTTAAAAATACTGCGTTTTTCTGTTGACTGCTTTCCTCTCTGATTATACGATACGTTAAAGCCGCGTTTTTATTCAAATCTTTATCTGAGGCAGAAACAGAAAATATCGGCTTCCCAGGCTCGTTATTTTCTACCAGGTAAAGTTCAACTGGATTCTGTGCAAATTGTGGCGCATTATCATTCACGTCTGACACATCAATACTTAAAGTTCTGGATGTAGACAGAGGAGGCACGCCACAGTCTGTAGCTGTTATTGTGACATCGTAATGGGAAACTGATTCTCGGTCTAATTTATGTTTAATAACTAAAGAGTACATGTTATCTTGAAATGACGGTTTTAAATCAAATGGGGCATTGTCTGAAAGACTACATATTACTTTACCGTTTAAACCCGCGTCTTGGTCTGTAATACTGATCAAAGCCACCACAGTCCCAGGTTTGGAATCTTCTGATACAATCTTTGACAAAGATGTCACCTCTATCTCAGGTTTATTATCATTTACGTCCAGCACCTTGATGATCACCCTGCAGTCGGTACTCATCGGAGGTTGTCCTTTGTCAGTGGCGTGGACGTCCAACTTGTATACCTCCATATTCTCAAAGTCAATTTCTCCTTTGACTTGAATTTCACCAGTGTCCTTATCTAAGCTAAATGTATCATATAATTTAGGGTCAAGTTCGCCTCCAAAAAAATACTCAATTTCTCCGTTTACACCCTCATCCAGATCATTCGCCTTTATCACAATTACACTTCTGTGCCTTTCTACATTTTCTGGTATCTTTACTGAATAAACCTCTTCGCTAAAAAAAGGGTGGTTATCATTTGAATCGAGGACTATGACTGTGACATTAAGAGTCCCTGATCTCGGTGGATTTCCGCCATCAATTGCTGTCAGGATCAATTTATGCTCATTCTCCTTTTCCCGATCCAGAGGCTTCTGTAAAACTAAGAATGGTATCTTGTCCTCTCCCCTGTCTCGAATTTGCAAACTAAAGTGATCGTTATCGTTTAGTTTGTACATGCGTACAGTATTACTAACAACATCTGCATCGTGTGCAGCTGGCAACTGGAATCGTTTACCTGAGAGAGTCGACTCGTAAATTTCTAATACTTTTTCATCATCAGGAAAGGTGGGCGAATTATCATTTATATCTATGATTTCCACTCCTACATAATGTATTTCCATGGGGTTATCAGCTACCATTTTTAGGTTTATCAAACATGGGGAAATGTTTTCACAGAGCTCTTCTCGGTCGATTTTTCCATGAACCTGCAATAGACCATTGTTCGGATTTACTTCAAACTGAGCATCTTCAGCTCCAGAGACAATACGAAACCGTCGTTCCTCCAGTGAACTGATGTCCAGTCCCAGATCCTTTGCCATATTCCCAACAACACTTCCCACCTTTACTTCCTCTGGAATTGAATATTTTATCTGAGCTGAAACCCGCTCCACACAGCTTAGCATCAGAGAAAAGCTGAGAGCAACCCACCAACACTGCGTTCCTCGTGTTTGTCCTCCTGCCTCCATCTTTCGATTAGACAACAAACAGCGCATCCACTCACAGGTCTTTACATCCAAGATAATGGACTAACATTAAATTATCAAAACAAAACATCCAGTCAGAAATATACCCCATATTCCGAAGCTTCCCACGTAAGAATTTCCGCTACACTTGTGTCTGTTTAAGATGCCGTCTCCTCTCTGTTCACCAGAACAAAACCTCTGTGGAAGGGGCAGGGCCAGTGCTATAACACAAAAACTGGATGCTGATATGACACTGACACCACGTGGACTCAATTTTTTTAAATTATGACTTTTCTCATTATTTGAAGGTTTTTGTTTGATTTGTGTTGTTATCGTTGTTGTTGTTTGTTGTTTTGGGGGGGGGGGGGGGGGGTTGTACGATAAGATAGTTGGGCTTCGTACGCGGCCTTCTGCAATGGGCTTACTGCACCTGAGTCGTCTACTTAACCCAGCGAGCAAAACTATTGACATCATTGACAACACAGTCCCATGTACCGTTTTTAAAACATACCATTACAAAATCTACAATATATATATATCATGTTACTTTTCTGCACTACACAACTTCAATACGGACATACAGAAAACTGATTAGACTTATTTGCTTTGCATAGCAAAAATGGGTCTCATGTTTTATCTCCATAGAGAGTCGTGGTTGCCAGGAGGGAATTTTCTTTTCATTCCCGAAACAGTTTTATTGAAAACATGGTCTTACCTCTTCAGTAGCACCTCTTCTGTCAGGAAGTGCGAGTGTATTTGCATGGCTGCCAGGTACTATAGTAGATCCTATACTCATTCTGGGTCCAACTAGCATGTACCGCTTCTCTCCTGATCTGTACTGGATGCTGTGACACAGTGTCCCATCATAATTAGTCTCTTGCAAATATTTAGGAGTATAGTCTGTGGATTTGGAGCACTGCATTGCAATCAGCACGATGATGCTGACGAGAAAAAGCACAGAAACTGCGCCCAGCGTTATCGTGAGGTAAAATATGACATTACTGTCCTCGTCATCTTTTGCTGCACTTTTAACATCAGAAGCTGCAAAAGCCTCTTTGGGCTCCACAAGTTTGACAATCACAGTAGCTGTTGCTGAGAGAGAAACGTTGCCGTTGTCTTTGACCAGTATGAGCAGTTTATGCTCAGCCTCGTCAGTCTCTGTGAATGAGCGAAGTGTTCTGATCTGTCCTGTATAGCGGTCCAAAGCAAAGAGACTGTGGTCAGTAACTTCTTGCAGTGAAAAGAGCAACCAGCCGTTATATCCTATATCAGCGTCATAGGCTCTGACTTTAGTCACCAAGTGTCCTGCGTTGACGTTTCGGGGAATCTCCTCCACACTTTGAGCAGAGCCGTTGGAGCTGAGTGGATACAGGATGACTGGAGCGTTGTCGTTCTGATCCAGGATGAAGACGTTGACTGTGACGTTATTGCTTAGTGGCGGAGTTCCAGAATCTGAGGCAACAACTTGGAATTGGAAAGTTTTCAGCGTTTCAAAGTCAAAACTTTTAAGGGCAGTGATTTGTCCATTATCCGAATGTACATTCAGGAAAGATGTAATAGCATCCTGTAGACCATCACCTCTCACGATGTGATATGTAATCACTGCATTTTCATTCAAATCATCATCAACTGCCCTCACAGAAAATATTGGTGCGCCCGGAGTGTTGTTTTCTATCAAATACAACTCAAATGGATTCTGACTAAAAACTGGTCTGTTGTCATTTATATCTGACACCTGAACACTCAGTGTTTTTACTGTTGAAAGTTGAGGTTCACCGCAGTCAGTAGCTGTTATTGTGATATCATAGCGGGAAACAGTTTCTCTGTCTAAACGGCCCTTTGTAACGAGCGAGTACATGTTTTCCTCAAGTGATGGCGTCAGATCAAATGGAACATTCTGCGAGATTTTACAAATAACTTTCCCATTAACGCCTGAATCTTTGTCCACAACGCTGATGAGGGCGATGACAGTACCGGGCTTTGAATCCTCTGGGATTAAACTGGACAGTGACGTTACTTCAATGTCTGGTTTATTGTCGTTCATGTCCTTTATTTCAATCATTACTCTACTTTCGGCTGTCCAGGGTGGCTGACCTTTATCTGAAGCCTGCAAATCTAGCCTGTAAAGCTCAATTTCCTCAAAGTCTACTTTTCCCTTTACACGAATCTCACCGGTTATGCTGTCCAATTCAAAGGTGTCGTGCACTTTTTTCTTTTGTATTTTACCAAAGGTGTATTCAATGTTGCCATTGGAACCTTCATCCAAATCTGTAGCGTTTAATTTTACAACAAATGTTCCTTTTGGTGCATTTTCATCCAGTGACACAGTATATACATCTTTGCTGAACACAGGTCGGTTATCATTCGCGTCTAGCACGGTGATGGTTAAATTAAGGCTTCCTGATTTCGCTGGACTCCCCCCATCAACGGCTGTTAACAGTAAACGATGCTCTGCCTTTTGCTCTCTATCCAAAGGCTTTTTTAGCACTAAAAACGGCATCTTGTCCTCTTCACTGTCTCTGACTTCAATATCAAATAAATCCGAGTGACTCAGTATGTATTGTCGAACTGAATGTGCACCAAAATCGGGGTCTCGGGCGGCATGAATTTGGAAACGATTACCTGGAGGAGTATTCTCCGCGATTTTCAGTCGCTGTTCGCTTTCTGGAAAGGTCGGTAAATTATCATTAATATCGGTTATTTCAACTCCAACATAATGTATTTCCAGTGGGCTTTCAACAACAATTTTCAGGTTTATCAAACAAACCTTGCTTCTATCACAGAGCTCCTCACGATCCATCTTTTTTCCAACAAACAACACTCCATTGTTCTGATTTAACTGAAACAGATCGCGATTTGGACCCGAAACAATGCGAAATTTCCTGCCAGTTAAACTGCTGATCTCTAGTCCTAAATCCTTTGCAACATTTCCAACAGGGGATCCCACCTGAACTTCTTCTGGAACGGAGTATCTTAACTGGGCCAAAATCCTCTCCGCAAAGCACAGCAACACAATCCCGGCGACCCACCAGCAATTCGCACGGTGTCTTTGTCCTCCTTCCTTCATCCCGAGGTAAATATATAAGTGCTTTCTCGGATACAAACTCAATGATCCCATCGCTTATGGAGTCAGTCTTATTAGAATATGTTCACGAATCTCTAAATGGTGAAATTCCATTGACGAAAATTAGCCGCTGTATCTAGCCTCCTTTGCACACTCCCTGTGTACACCTCCACCAGATAGGAACCACAGATGGGCAGGGCGTGTATAGAATGAAGCGCACAACCATTCCCTATGCCATACTGACACCAAGTGGTCACTACAGTATGATACGAAACCACTACAATTCACCTGTTCCCTTTTCCCGCCACTTTACTTTTGACTTTTCGAAGTCTAACGCTTTGGAGGAAACTGAAGCCTGCCTGCTACAGCTGGTCGCCGTCATATCTGGTATTCTGTCAGAAACTCAAAACTGTGAGTCAAATGTCTTTTATTAGAAAGTAAATAGGATCAATAATAATGCCTTCAGTGGAAAATACTTAAAGGGCACGCAATCCCGCCCACTACAGACTTTCTGATAGTGTATAATTAAAAGTCAGGGCAGACAGGAGAGATATACTGTATGTTCCACAGAAGCCGAGCGTAAGAATGCTGAGAGAAATGGACATCTAAACGGTATTTGAAAGACCGGTGAAGTGATTGTTGTCTTAAATTGTGAATTCCCTAGAATCAAACAATTTCAGCACATTGGACAGCGCAGTTACGCTGACACAGTCAAAAGAGGAAATGTCTATAACGATAACTGCATTTATCGTTTTTGTTTTTCTATTTTTAATAACACTGTCTTCACTTACTTAAACTGATTAATGTTTGTCAGCAGCAAGAAAGACAAGCAGTGGGACTTTCTTGAAGAGAACAGATTGGCTTCGGAAGCATATAAATTTTTTACAACTAACTTTAACCGATGTTCCTCAATACATATATGTCAGTTACATAATTGGAACATTTGAACAAAAGTGAAACACATGCTTTAAAAGACCACATTGTGACAAGAGTTTCAGAGACAGCATTACAGCAAAAAATTTAGAGGAACGCAAGGATAAACGTGGTTGTGCATAAGATTGGTATTAAGGTCTTACCTCTTCAGTAGCACCTCTTCTGTCGGGAAGCACAAGTGTATTTGCATGGCTGCCCGGTACTATAGTAGATCCTATACTCATTCTGGGTCCAACTAGCATGTACCGCTTCTCTCCTGATCTGTACTGGATGCTGTGACACAGTGTCCCATCATAATTAGTCTCTGGCAGATATTTAGAAGTATAGTCTGTGGATTTGGAGCACTGCATTGTAATCAGCACGATGATACTTATGAGAAAAAGCACAGAAACTGCGCCTAAAGTTATCATGAGGTAAAATATGACATTACTGTCCTCATCATCTTTTGCTGCGCTTTTAACATCAGAAGCTGCAAAAGCCTCTTTGGGCTCCACAAGTTTGACAATCACAGCAGCTGTTGCTGAGAGAGAAACGTTGCCGTTGTCTTTGACCAGTATGAGCAGTTTATGCTCAGTCTCGTCTGTCTCTGTGAATGAGCGAAGTGTTCTGATCTGTCCTGTATAGCGGTCCAAAGCAAAGAGACTGTGGTCAGTAACTTCCTGGAGGGAAAAGAGCAACCAGCCGTTATATCCTATATCAGCGTCATAGGCTCTGACTTTAGCCACCAAGTGTCCTGCGTTGACGTTTCGGGGAATCTCCTCCACACCTTGAGCAGAACCGTTGGAGCTGAGTGGATACAGGATGACTGGAGCGTTGTCGTTCTGATCCAGGATGAAGACGTTGACTGTGACGTTGTTGCTTAGTGACGGAGTTCCAGAATCTGAGGCAACAACTTGGAACTGGAAAGTTTTCAGCTTTTCAAAGTCAAAACTTTTTAGTGCTGAAATCGTTCCGTTTGCTTCGTTTATATTTAAAAACGTGGTTATAGTGAGGCCCGGGCTCATACGGACAAGTGAATATGTCACTGCCGCGTTTTCACCTCCATCCGCGTCAGTAGCACTGACTGAGAAAATTGACATTCCTGCCTTGTTATTTTCAAGTACATAAAAGGTATACGGGCTTTCAGTGAAAAGAGGCCTGTTATCGTTAACATCTTGCACCTCTACCTGTATTACCTTCGTTGATGACAGAGTTGGGCTTCCTAAATCCTTGGCTGTTACTATAATAGTATACATATGCGTTGTTTCCTTATCCAGGTAATCTTTGGTAACCAAAGAGTATGACTGACCATCAGGGGAGGGCTTCAAATCAAAAGGTAAATGAAGGGGCACGCTGCAAACCACCTGTCCGTTCACACCTGAGTCAAGATCCGTCACACCCATCAATGCCACCACGGTTCCAGGGGGCGCATCTTCTGGAATGCGACTCGAAAAAGATGTGATTTCTATTTCTGGTGGGTTATCATTCACATCTTCCACTCTAATAACTACGCTGCAGAGTGTGGACAGAGCCACAGCACCTTTGTCCGCAGCCAGTACTTTAATCTCGTAAACTTGGGTTTCCTCGTAGTCCAGGCGTCCTTTTACAGCTAGTTTTCCAGTTTTACTATCCAAATCAAACGTATCGGACGAGAGTCCTCTAAGTTTACTCTTTAAAGAATATTCAATCTCACCGTTCAGCCCTTCGTCTGAGTCAGATGCATTTACCGTCAGCAGAAATGTTCCAGCGGGTGCGTTTTCCTTTATTGTTACTGTGTACTTTTGTTTTTCACAGACTGGTGGATTGTCATTTACATCTGATACAATTACCGTGACATTAATCGTTCCAGATTTTGATGGTTTTCCTCCATCTGTAGCTGTTACCAGCAACCAATGCTGAGCTGTATGTTCTCTATCCAAAGGTCTTTGTAATATTAGGAACGGAACTTTCCCGTCATCCCCAAATTCCTCTGTTTCCAAACGAAAATACTGGTACGGATTTAGCTTATATGAATGTAATGAATTCAAACCCACATCTAAATCGTGTGCTCCTTCCAGCTGAAATCGAGACCCCACTAAGGCAGACTCCAGCACCTCCAGTGTGTAATTTTCTTCAGGAAATTTCGGCGAATTGTCATTTACATCGAGGATTTCAACTACGACCTGGTGCATTTCGAGTGGATTTTCTACAACTGCTTTTAAATTCGTGACACATGGGGCAGTTTTTGCACACAGCTCCTCTCTGTCTAATCTCTGGTTCACTAACAAAACTCCATCCCTTGGATTTACCTCGAACAGATCTCGCTTTGTTCCTTGCACAACACGAAGATTCCTATCAGCCAGTCTCCCAAGATCCAGTCCGAGGTCTTTGGCTACATTTCCAACCGCTGTCCCCGGTTTTAATTCTTCCTGAATGGAGTACCTTATTTGAGCAGAGATTCCCTCTAATTTGGTCAGAATCAGCAGCGCCAGACAAAAGGAAAACCACACATCCTTCCATCGTGCTTTCACGTCCGTGATCTCCATTGTTTGACAAAAGCTTTTTAATTGGTGGTGGAAAAAAATCCTTAAACAAGCCTATTTAGGAAGTTTTAATTCCCTCGAATGAAAAATAAAGTATAAAAGTCTGCGAAAGCCATAATTTTAGCAGCAGGGCGTCTGTTAGGTCGTTCTGTCAACCCGTCACTTTGGTTGTTACTGAGTATACATATAGAAGAGAAGATGGCCATTCATACGCCATCAGTGTGGTGATATGTAGTGTGATAGCACCACCCGCTGTCACTGTAACGATGCTGCACTGACTATATAACCTATCCCTTTCAGTTTAGCCCGAATATTGTTGCTCAAACATTAGCCCACATCAGCATTTTACACAATACTAAATAGAAATTATGAGCCGACATTTTGAATATTTCCTTTTTATTTTTAAAGTGTACAAGCACATTCTGAAGTACAAACTCAAGAGAGTCGAGAGAGGAAGTCTCCCCGCCCCAGTTCTTAAGAATTGAAAGTTTTACTCCCAGTAAGTCCTGAATATAGCCTTGACAGATTTCACCCTCTTGCGTTTCAGCTGACCATCATGGAATAACCAATAGATTTTCTTGTTATCCCTACATTTAACTGCTCTCAATAAATAGTAAGTTGAACTATTTAATCTGAGCTTTTCTTCTCATTTTAGATTCTTCTTCCCTTCTAGATTTCTGGCAAACTACATCTTTTTTGGGGAGGAAATCTCCATGCAAACAATAGGAAAACATTCTACAAAGACTGATATGTAATACAAAGGTTTAACTACTTTAGTGTGTTATTGTTAAACCTGAACACATTCTCTCTGCTTACACTGCATGCGGCCTTCCAGCACACACCCACAGTCTTTAGCCTATTTCAGATGTGAGCAGTGACATCGCATGGAATCAACCTGCAAGTACAGCTAGGAGTCCATTCACGTGGAACACATTGTTCATATCTGATAATAACACATTTCCCTTACAGCAGTCTTGCTTCTCTACCACAGTGCATAGAAAAATGCGTGGGGAATTATAAGAGAAAGAAGAACACAACAATCCTCCTTGCAACAATTAGAAAAGCAAGTGACCTACATATAGCCTCAGATATTCGCACCCCTCCCACTTGCTACCCACGTATTGGTTTTGGATTTACGCTAAATATATACGTGCGCGTGCACGAGTGTTGCAGCATTCTGCATCACTTCCTCCCTTTTCAACCTCGATCACCCCCTCCTTGCTGCAGCAGTGATGCAGAGTGTTACAAAGCACATATTTTCTCTGTTTTATTATAAACCCCTGCTAAACGAAGGTTGCAGTTATATTTTCACAGCCAAGCCTGGAAGCTGTGCATGCTTAAGTTGAGGGAGTGGTGCAGTCTTGCGGATATTGTATTACAGGCACCTTCACAACTCCAGTGAACAGAGCAGGTCGCCATGGCAACGCAGCTCTTTTAGGTGGGTCTCTGTCCGTGGTGCTGACAGCAAGCAGGCGCCCTCACGAGAAGGAGAGGGGGAGGGGTGCGGAACCTGTGAATTCTGCGGACAATATACACTGCATCCATGTACCTAAATAGTCTTAATTCATGTGTGTGTGTGTGTGTGTGTGTGTGTGTGTGTATATATATGTATATATATATATATGTATAGATATATATATATATATAGAGAGAGAGAGAGAGAGAGAGCAACTGAGACACCAGACATACATAAAAAAACACTGATGTTTGGTGTGCATGTGTTAACCTACTAGTGCCAGCTGGTTGTTGTTCCAGCGCTTTTGTTACACACTGGTGCATTGCTGTGTCATGCACCACTGTGCTAGTCTGTTAGTAGAGCAGAGCAGCGGACAACAGAAACCGTATGAATGAAGAAAGAGGCAGAGAAATGTTTCTTTTCTTATCCTGTTTCCTACTTCAATTTGCTCCAACACAGTTTAATCATAACTATAGTCAATTTAGAAGCCTTTGTTCTTGTTTTGCATATATAGACGCAGACATATATGAAGGTTTTGCTTGGTTATGCTAGAATGTGATTCTGAAATTAAAGTGTGAATAGAAGATGCTAAAATAACTAGTGCTGTTGGCCTGAATACTATTATTACCTCCTCATGACCTCATCTCTCAGGGGAGATGAGGTCATGTCTGCACACAAAGAGTCTCAAAGAGAGACAGCCTTATGCTTTCAGCCAGCCACTGAATAAAATACAAATACACTCATTATCTTTAAAGCAGTGTTCATGATAAACAAAACATTTTGCATTGTAACAAAATGTTTTATATGCCCTTAATTTATTACACAGCTCATGGCATTTATCACGATTCATAAGGCTTTGTTTAAAGATTCATATACTGAAGACCCATGATGTGATTGCTCTTTTCTTATGATTGTTTGTTTGGCCATATAATAACATATCGTGCATATATAGGCTCATAGAAGGAAGCACAGTACAGACACATAGCTGGAGCCATTTCCTTTGCCATCATGACAGAGGAACCCTCATAGACTAAGGAGCTTGGAAAGAAAAGCGTCTGGACTTCTTGAGTTGCTTGAAGACGTTTCACCTCTCATCCGAGAAGCTTCTTCAGTTCTAAGGGTCAGTGGTGGAGAGTCCCAGATTTCATGATGATCCTGATGATCCTCTACCTAATCACATGAGGTAGAGGATCATCAGGGGGTCCTTTGTCCCGCTTTGGTGGGGAAACTCCCACTAGGTTTAAATCTGGGACTCTCCACCACTGACCCTTAGAACTGAAGAAGCTTCTCGGATGAGAGGTGAAACGTCTTCAAGCAACTCAAGAAGTCCAGACGCTTTTCTTTCCAAGCTCCTTAGTCTACGATGACCCGGATGACTGAGAACCTTCACAGACAGGAACCCTCATAGATTTCCTGAAATACTTACCTGTCAAAATGTCCCTCTTGCTTTCACTTCACATGTTATATTCTTCAAATATCTAAAGTTTTTTGTTTGTTTGCATTTTATATATATATATATATATATATATATATATATATATATATATATATAGATAGATAGATAGATAGATAGATAGATAGATAGATAGATAGATAGATTAAATCAAGAAAAGTTGGTTAGTTTAGTACAAAAATACCATAAAGCAAAAAGATCAAAGTACATTGTGACATTTTTCCATTAAAGACAGATTTAACTTTTTAATAGTTTAGGTTTTTCAATCTGGAAATACAATTAAATGCTCTGTATCTGTAGCATCCATCTGTGCCCCGTGACATGCTCCTAGAAAATTTAGGATAAGACTGTTGAGCTGAACTAACATATGCCGTAGTGATGTTTCTCAGTTATTTATGCAGCAATGCTTGTTGTAGAAAAAGCATTGCTGCACTAGTGCAGGTATCACCACCACATATATATATGTATGTATATGTATATGATTGGTTGTCTTTGTCTATATGTTGGCCCTACGACAGACTGTCCAGGGTGTACCCTGCCTCTCGCCCTAAGACAGCTGGGATAGCCCCCCCCCCCCACCTATGGAAATGTATGTATATGGTTTACTTTAGGAGATTTTTCAGTTTTTGTTTGTCTTGTTGGTACTCACATTCATGATATTTTTCTTCACACCATCCATATTAGGGATAAGAAAAACAAACAAACAGCCTACAGAAACAGAAACAGCACTTTGTGCAAATCTTACCATGCTTTTATAGTTTTTGTGGAAACTGAACTGCAAGCAAATGAGACAGTGAAAGAATGACTGCAAAACTTATCTGTAGAATATCCTCCCACATTGTCTTGTGAAAAGATGGGGTTTTGTTACTAAACCTGTCTTAATACGCCACTGATTTTTTTTTTAAAGAAGTGAAAAAGCAACAAATATATAATTAATTTAATAGAATGGTAAAATAAAATGTGAAAGAGCAATTATCTTAATAAGGTAAATAAATCTGAAATTAATACAGTCAATTCAATAAGTATTAATACATTAATACAAGCAGGTTTTACTGTAGAGAAATTTGACTGAGTTGGTTGACAAGTTTACAAAGATGGGAGAGGAACTTGCACTTTGGCATTTTAATGCATTTAATTATAACAGACGAGTGTGTGTGTCTCTCTCTCTCGATACTATCCAGTTAGATGGTTAGACGAGTGTTGCTTAAAATGTATTACATTTGAAAAAATTATTAAATAATCCAGCTATCCAAAATGAGTACTAAATGCCTTTTAGTTTATTCTGTTTCGTATTTAATGAATCTTACAGACCAAACCACAGATCACAGTTAGCTCACATTACACAAGTTACCATATATTGCACCATAAAAGTACCACTGTACAAAGGCCCTTACTGCATATGTTTTTAAGATATTTGAGCTTCTCAAAAGTAATGCTTTATGAGCTGTGCTAAACATACTAGTTGGGGTCATAAATCTTATGGCACAGGAGTTCCACTTTTTTCACATTAAAAGTTGCAAAAGCACTGGTACTGAAAATGAAAGGCATATTCATAGATACATACAAATGAGATACTTTATATATGAATTATATCTGTATCCTAGATAAGGTGCTGCATATGCATATCCATATACATACAGTTAGTCAGTGATAAACATTAGAACAGCTTTCACTGAGTGAAATCAACCATAACAACATTGTTTCTGAAGTGTAAGGATTAAACGAACATGTTTGGTTCTTCGGTTTTAAACACTGCAGAAGACATCAAAATGAAGGAACAGCCAGAACTTGGATCTAGACATTGACAGGTGACTGTACATGTTCATGTTTGTGGTGCATATACTGTACAGAGTGCTAAAGGCTCACTGTATTCACTTACGTTGCATTTAAAATCCAAGCCTCATTCTGGAGGAGCACATAAAATAAATAATAAGCGACATTGCACATTTTAATTTAGGCTTTGATTAAATCATTTTCTGAGTCCAAAGCAATGTCATTGTGCTGTTTTATAGATTTTTTTGACATCTTCTAAACCTCTTAGGACATCATGATTAAAAGGTGTTATACTGATTTACTGCCATTATTGTCCCATTAAAATCTTTCCATATTGTTCGGAAAAATCAAGTGAAACAGTGAGACTTAACTGCAAAAATGTTGCTTAATATAATAAAATAACTAAAGCTGTCAAAAGTACTTGAAGTCTTCCATGCAAAAACAACTTAAAGGCATAATGGCTAAAGGCCTTGATCTTTTCTGTTCTGTACACTTATTGATCTTATCTCTCAGCACTCTAAGTCATACAGTATCTTCAGGCCCAGTTCACATATAAAGCACAAAGTCAAGTACAAAACATAAAAGTACTCAAAGTTACCACATTTACAAAATACTGATTTTCTCTTATTTCATACATTGAAACTGTAGGTTGGTGCTTTTCTGATGTTTAGTTAATTGTGCTATTTCACGCCTTAGTTACCCTATTTATCATACAACAAAGCTGTAGTGGACCAAGACAAAGCAGAGCAGTTAAAAATATGATATCTTATGCGTTTCATTTTTTGAAGAGAGCGAGAGAGAGAGAGAGAGAGAGAGAGAGTGTATTTTCAAGGCATTTCAACATTTCCATGTCCACTTTTTTACTCTTTGATGTGGCTTCTTTTAATATCCACTGGCACAGTTTTTCAGATAGTCCATTTCATTGCATCTCCTCTTGAAATTTTCTTTTTAATATATGACAGTTGAAGTGTGGTTGAAACCATGCTGTCTTATCATGCATACTGAATGGACAGGGATGCATTGTTGACTGTCTTTTCATGGGTTCAAAGACAAAGCACTGGGCCATGTTTTTACAGACTCAGCAGGACAGACCTGGAGGGGGATATATGGTTAGAGGTTTCTTCTTTCCTCTGTGAAGCCATTCTTGTCAGTGTTAATCCTGTACGCTGCAGGTGGATGGGGGTCTTATGTGGAACTGCTGCTGCTGGTTGTGGATGCCTGCCAACGAGATGAAAATTAGACAAATTTCAAGAAAAGAACAAGAGCACTTGGGACTGGGCAAACTGACACATCTCATGCAGCCGACGTCTGTCGCTTATACGGGGCTTCAAGCAGAGGACAGACTGGGTTGAGGGATTGGGCAGATCCTTGAACATGTAGTGGGGAGGTGGCAGATCTATGAATACCGTGCTGCAAAATTATGTGAAGGAGAGTGGTTGCTAGGCAACTGGGTGACCGGTTTCTCTTTGCGTGTCTCCTGCACAAAGATTTAGGTCACAATTCAGTCTACAACAGACATTGTGTCATTCATGTTCAAACGTGTCATTCTGTGAAGTCAGAAACATTTAGTAGAATCACCGGTTTAACAGCACAGCCCAATTCCACTTACAAAAATTCAAAAACAGGAAATAGTCCTAATATATAAGTGATGGATCATTAGGGGATGAACAGACATGCACACACATCATTCTTTTGAGAACATAGTGATTGAATTAAGGGCATTTTTTTTTTTGGCATATATTTCAGTTTTTCTCAGTTGCTTAGGCTCAGTTCCTGAATTAGAGTTAATGCTCTCAAAACAATATACAGAATCATTCACAGCACTGTGTTGCTTATCCACAGCATAAGGAGAATTTTTCATTATTCTTTAAATTTGTAAATCTTTCAGCAGGTCTAGACAATTTGAATGTTCATGGGTTGTATTTGTCTTTGTCATCAATATAAATTATTCTTTTTCTTCGTGGAATAGTTTTTAATCTTAAACTATTATAGGTGTATGTTACAAATATGAAACTTTAAACTTTTTTTTTTTTTTTTAAATGGAGCTGAACTGTCAGAAAAATATGTGAAGTATGAAAACCTGGGGCCAGAGTTTTGTCCCCCCCCCCCCCCCCCCCCCATTTAGTATAGTTTATATTGTGACAATTGCAGGAAAAACATAGTTTACCCTCACACTACATGGAAATGTAAGTGGCTCATTACAAACACAGAATTTTCACTTTGATACAAAGTGAAATAAATTGGAGGAAAAGACTAGAAGTGAGGAAATTCGAAATAACAACCCACTGTCTTCGGTCAAAATATCCCTGGTTCACACTTTTCATGTTGATGTCAGAGGTATTTTTGCTAGCACGTGAAGTTAATTTTCACATAGGTTTTGAGTGAGTTACAGCCTCTTCACTGTAGGGTTTGTTTTTTGTTTGTTTTTTTGCTGCATGCATGTGCTGCTCTTGGTAATTAACCTTCAATGCAGAGAGTGTTGAAAATATTTTGAGAAATCTACCAAAGCAACTGAGAAAAACCTGTAACAGCAAAGGCCAGAACCTAAGCCAGCAAATGACAACAGTGTTGACTGAAGTGAAGGGTTTTTTGTTTGTTTGTTTTGTTTTGCTTCGGTTTCGTTTGTTTTGTTTAGTTTCTCAACATGATTGTCACTTTGTTCACCAAAAGCAATGACTATGACAGGAATACTAATTTAATACTACTTAATTTGGATGACTGTATTCGCTGAAATGTAAGCAAGACTGTAAGCCATTACGATTATTTTTGTTTAATCTTTTTTCTTGTCTGAGGTCAATAAAGGTCATGATAGTAATGTTTTATGCACCAAAATAATATAAAAGTATTAAGGGAGAAAACATAGTACTCAAATATATTAGCATGCTGTTAATCACTGTGCTGGTTAGACTGTATAAGAAGCTTTCATTAGGCCTAATGGATGAGACTGTAAGCATTAAAGCTGACACAAAAGTGGCAAAATGCATGTAATGTTAAGTAAGTCAAGTGATCTTTAGCCAGTTAAAAAAAACATCTCCTCCTCAAAGAAAATGAAATACAAGACACTGAATAATACTAACATCCACCGAGAACAAAACAAACACAAAAACAATTGAAACAATAGTTCTGTAATAATTAATAGAAAAGTTATCCAGGGCGGGGGAGTGAGACTTCTGCATACCTCCAACTGCAGAGCGGACTTCCTTCATTTAGGGTACTTTAGAGTGGGGAGAAAAAAAAAGCAATTCAGTGGTCAGGTCAGTACAAGCACAGAAGGATTCTTTGTGTATGTGTGTATGAATCCAGTGATCACAGAGTTGGCACTATAAACTGAATGTTATGACTTATAAATTTAACAGAATAAGCGTGGTTAGTGTGAACCTTAGAAGGGAATACTGTTACAATGTGTGCTACAGAAGTAGGTCAAAACACAGTTTTACATTTAGAGTACCATACTTACCAAGAAAGAAAGACAGACAGACAGATATGACATAGAATAATGGCAAAATTGTATCATATTTAGGTTATTTATTCTAACCAATAAATTAAGAGATTTCTGTTTCTTCTCTCAAAACCTGTTCATCTCAACTACTGGAGATGAAGTGCCTGCCCTAAGGTCATAGTTTCCTGCAAACATAGTGCAGACTTAAGTTTGAAGTTGTTCTGATGACCAGCAATCTCATATTCTGTATCTTCTTCATGTTGAAAGGTCATGTCATCAACAGCAAAAAACAAACAAACAAAAGAAAATAGTAAGGACAATATAACTCTTTCTAAACCTGCAAACAAAGTCACACTCCTATCTGATCTCAAAATACATTTCTCCTGTTTGTTTTAAAATAAATCTTATTTGACTCGTGTGCCTTTGCTCATGTGCCTGTGACCAGTTAACATAAAACTAAACACATTGACACCAGAGCAAAAACATATTTGGGTTTCACACATGTGAAACATTATTGTTGGCATTTTTTAATCTGTAGTCATTTTCTAACGGTTGTAAAGTCTCTCATGCAAAGAGAAAAACATTTCCATTGCAGATATTTCAAGTATGTACCAGCGATTAAAGGTTTACATGTTTTTTTTCACTTTGAAGTTTGTTAAACAAGAAATTGTAATAAGTAGTAGGTATCCTTTTTTAAAAAGAGTTTGTTGAAAATGCAAAAACATTAAAGACCTATACCTGCAGAGTAGAAGCTGCTGAGTCACTAGTGTCTGTCAGTCCTGTCCCTCTCGGTATGCTGGACACAATGTACCTGGAGCCCTTTGGCAGAGGCTGTCTAACCACCAGCTTTCCTTTCCTGGTCTCTGCTAGAAACAGACTGTACCAGTAGGCATCGTTAGAGACCAGAGTGGAGTCTGCGATGGTGGAGTTCCTCTCACTGATCACACTGTTCCTGGAGGGAGGAGCTGCTTTGCTGGGCTTGGGTTTCTGACACTTGATCACGATGGTGACCAATATGGTGATGAGCAGCAGAAACGACACCGAGCCCAGACCGATGACCAAATACAGGTTGATGTCTGAGAAGATGTCATATTCCAGAGGCTCCTCAGTCATGTCAGAGTAGGCTTTAACAGCAGTCTCCATTGTGGTCAGCTTGATGGTGACTGTAGCAGAGAGAGCAGGCTCTCCATTGTCCTTGGCTACAACAACAAGTCTCTGGTGGCGTGGATCTCTGTAACTGAACATCCTCATAGTCCGGATCTCTCCGTTGTATTGGTCCAGACTAAACAAGGTGGCGTCAGTCACCTGTAGAAACTGGTAGGTGATCCGAGAGTTGTGCACAGAGTCTGTATCTAACGCTATCACCTTTGCAATCAGGGATCCTTTATCAGTGGATCTGGGGATCTTTTCCTCCACCACAGAGCCGTGTGCACGCCACGGAGACACAATGACTGGAGCATTGTCGTTCTGGTCCACAATAATGATGTGGACGGTCACGTTACTGCTGAGAGGAGGAGAGCCAGAGTCTCTGGCCTCAATGTGGAACAGAAACTCCTTCTCAATCTCATAATCAAAGGTTTTGAGTGCGTAAAGATTACCGTTCTCTGGATTGATGGAGAACAGCATGGACATGGAAGTGTTGGATATCTCCTTCTCTATTATGAAATAAACTAGATACTGGTTTTCATGGAGGTCGGGGTCAAAGGCAGTGAGTGAGCTGAGCAAGGCCCCAGGTGCGTTATTCTCCATGACACGTATAGTATAAAATGACTGGGGGAACTGTGGGACATTGTCATTAACATCCAGCAGCTCTAAAGTCATAGTTTCATTGTCAGATAAAGGAGGAGAGCCTCTGTCTGTCACAGTGAAAGTGATGTCATATTCTGGCACCTTCTCACGGTCTAATGGCTCCGACACTACTAATTCATAATAGTTATCAGAGGACTCCCTCAGTTTGAAAGGCATATTATCTGGAATATGAAGATCAACTATTCCATTATCACCTGAATCTTTATCACTGACACTAACTACAGCTATCACTGTGTCCGTGGGTGTGTCTTCTTTTATTGGGCTTTGAAATGATTTAATTGATATTTCTGGGTGATTATCATTCATATCTGTCACCTGTATTGTAAGTTTACACTGTCCAGATAATGAGTTAGGTCCCTTATCACTGGCTATAATTTCCATTTCATAAAGTTTTAAATCTTCATAATTTATCATCTCTTTGACTCTGATCTCACCATTTTCTGGATTCAGGTTAAACATCTTTTGGGTCCTTTCTGATGTATACAAACTGTATGAATAAACAATCTCAGAATTGGATCCTTCATCTAAATCAGTGGCATTCAGTTTAATTACTAGACTGCCAATTGGAGAGTTTTCCACCACATCTACGACATATTTTGCTTTTTCAAAAGAAGGGGCGTTGTCGTTGACATCAAGCACGCGAACAATGATGCTGGCTGTACCTGTGCGGGTGGGAACTCCACCGTCCACAGCAGTGAGTATTAGATTATGAACAGCCTGCTTCTCCCTATCTAAAGGTTTTTTTAAAATCAAGTCTGCAAACTTTGTCCCGTCTCTCCCGGTCTGAATTTCAACTGAGAAATGTTCACTTGAGCTCAGATGGTAATTTTTCACAGAATTTGTTCCGACATCTGGGTCTGCAGCATTATTCAGTGAGAATCTCTCCCCCACTGGACTCGATTCAGAAATGTCCAAATGCATCGTCCCCCTCCGAAAATGTGGAGCGTTGTCATTAATGTCCGTTATTTCCACCTCAATATTAAACATTCGCACTGGATTCTCGATAGTAGCGTCTAATTTAAGAACGCAGTATGATGTTGTCTTCGATGGACAGAAAAACTCACGGTCAATCCTTTCTAAAATGAACAGCTCCCCCGTTACCTTGTTAATGTCGAGGTATTTTTTGTTAGCTACTACGTCCACGCGCATTTTTCTTTCATTCAGCGTCTTCACATCTAACCTCAGGTCGGTTGCTAAATTTGCAACAACAGAACCTTCCTCCATTTCTTCAGGAATAGAATAATGGGTGATTGAAGACGCAGTATTCACGATAGCAGAAAGAAAGAAACTCAGGGAAACGTACCCTGTCCCGCATGACTGTTTGAGATGGTGCATCATCGTGAAGCTTCCGTAACTCTGAAACACCTTGAAATGTGCGGAAACGCAGGTAAATCGTCCTCTTGTTGACTAAACACACGAAACGGACATCACCAGAGAAAATGTTTCTTCCTCACGAGTGACGTACATTTTAAATGGGACCACCTACTCTCCTTCCTCCAATAAATTTACGTGAAATCGATGACCTCATTAATGGGTGTGTTTTTCTGCAAAACAGCGACGGAAACAATTGTGCAACTTTTTCAAAAAAAAAAAAACATAAAAATAAAATACAGTTGTTTTCATTAAATAACAACAGAATCAGGGCATCTCAATTCCCGTTTAAGAAGTTGCTGATGCGAACTGGGACGTGAATTAGTGATTGCACGCGAAGTACTTCCCAGTTTTCGGCATATTTCCATTTCTTCATGCACTTTTTTTCTTTATTACGCAATTACCATGAAGAAAACAGCGAGTTTGTAACACAGTATCCCGTTTGCCTGGCGAAGTGCGAGGTTTCCTGTGCTGATGCGTGAAACAGTACTGGACAAGTAATGACATCAAATGTATCACTGCGCATTGCGAATGGCGGTTACTCTGTTATGATGTGCTACCGATTTTCCCGTCTTTTCTGTCTGTTTTCAGTGCCTAAGGAATGATATAAAGGCCGGTTAAATTGCAAGACACATCTATTTTTGAAACGGCGCTAAAATTATATTACATATTTTGTGCCATAAAACTTTATTGCGATTTAATAAACTGTATGCATCACCCGGGTCTGTATCACACTCACCTAAAGACTGTTTGCTCTCGCTATTGGCAAGGTACACAATGCCTGCCTACTACTTTACACATAAAATTTAGGCAAGCTAATCGATATAGTGTGCACTCAAAGAGACAATGGAAAGAGTTAAGATAATAATAATAATAATAATAATAATAATAATAATAATAATAATAATAACAATAAAAATAAGAATAAGAATAATTTCAGCCAAGTACAGAAAAGTAAGTGCCAGTTAGTGATCAGACCAGTCAACAAAACTAAACAAACACACCAAGCATGTCTGTATTTTTGTAGTTTATGTAGGTTTTCGTTCTTAAATGTTTGTGTATGCTCGATTATTAACATATTTATTTGAACGCTTGAACTGACTATGTAATATTTTCTTATCTTTTCTTTTTTTTTGGGGGGGGGAGGGCATGTTACTGTCTGTGGTTTTATGCACTCTATTTGCAGTGTTTCTAAGTTTTGGACCTTACCTCTATTGGCACAGCCTACTTAAAAACTCAGTTCTCACATAGGCTCATTTGTAAGTCTCTGTGGTTCTGCATTTATACTGTGTAGAAGTTTCCTCCCAAAAATCATAGTCGACAGGTTTCACCATGAGGTGTTTGCTATATGGTCAGAATATTTCAAGTATTTAAACAAAATGTAAATATCATATTTATGGCACATTTAATTTCCTCAAAACATGTCTAATTTTTCTTTTTAGACAACGTTTGTATACTCTTACTCTCTCATCTTCATTTGTTACATGTTTTGGGTGTAATTCTTTAAAAAAAACTGAACACACAAAATGTACAGTTGAACAATAAGCTATTTTTCATTCTTCCCAACAAATATTCCATTAGCAGATATCTAGTCAGATTAACAAAGTTATTCCTTTGATCACATTAATGACGATGGAGAGAATCTCTGATTTGCTTATTGACCCAAACACCAAATATAGAAATTAAAAAACAAATAGAGGTAGGTAGATTTAAGTAAACTGACTGGACTGGGATGGATTCAAATTCCAAAACTGAATTAATGATTTAGTCCAACACTAATCACTTGTAAGCGGAGGGGTGGACATTGACAGAGTACATCAGTATAAAAAAATGCTGAATGTAAACTTTTCCCATACCTGCAGAGTAGAAGCAGCTGAGTCACTAGTGTCTGTCAGCCCTGTCCCTCTTGGTATGCTGGACACAATGTACCTGGAGCCCTTTGGCAGAGGCTGTCTAACCACCAGCTTTCCTTTCCTGGTCTCTGCTAGAAACAGACTGTACCAGTAGGCATCGTTGGAGACCAGAGTGGAGTCTGCGATGGTGGAGTTCCTCTCACTGATCACACTGTTCCTGGAGGGAGGAGCTGCTTTGCTGGGCTTGGGTTTCTGACACTTGATCACGATGGTGACCAATATGGTGATGAGCAGCAGAAATGACACCGAGCCCAGACCGATGACCAAATACAGGTTGATGTCTGAGAAGATGTCATATTCCAGAGGCTCCTCAGTCATGTCAGAGTAGGCTTTAACAGCAGTCTCCATTGTGGTCAGCTTGATGGTGACTGTAGCAGAGAGAGCAGGCTCTCCATTGTCCTTGGCTACAACAACCAGTCTCTGGTGGCGTGGATCTCTGTAACTGAACATCCTCATAGTCCGGATCTCTCCATTGTATTGGTCCAGACTGAACAAGGTGGCGTCAGTCACCTGTAGAAACTGGTAGGTGATCCGAGAGTTGTGCACAGAGTCTGTATCTAACGCTATCACCTTTGCAATCAGGGATCCTTTATCAGTGGATCTGGGGATCTTTTCCTCCACCACAGAGCCGTGTGCACGCCACGGAGACACAATGACTGGAGCATTGTCGTTCTGGTCCACAATAATGATGTGGACGGTCACATTACTGCTGAGAGGAGGAGAGCCAGAGTCTCTGGCCTCGATGTGGAACAGAAACTCCTTCTCAATCTCATAATCAAAGGTTTTGAGTGCGTAAAGATTACCGTTCTCTGGATTGATGGAGAACAGCATAGACATGGAAGTGTTGGATATCTCCCTCTCTATTATGAAATAAACTAGATACTGGTTTTCATGGAGGTCGGGGTCAAAGGCAGTGAGTGAGCTGAGCAAGGCCCCAGGTGCGTTATTCTCCATGACACGTATAGTATAAAATGACTGGGGGAACTGTGGGACATTATCATTAACATCCAGCAGCTCTAAAGCCATAGTTTCATTGTCAGATAAAGGAGGAGAGCCTCTGTCTGTCACAGTGAAAGTGATGTCATATTCTGGCACCTTCTCACGGTCTAATGTCTGTGACACTACTAATTCATAATAGTTATCAGAGGACTCCCTCAGTTTGAAAGGCATATTATCTGGTATATGAAGATCAACTATTCCATTATCACCTGAATCTTTATCACTGACACTAACTACAGCTATCACTGTGTCTGTGGGTGTGTCTTCTTTTATTGGGCTTTGAAATGACTTAATGGAAATTTCTGGGTGATTATCATTCATATCTGTCACCTGTATTGTAAGTTTACACTGTCCAGATAATGAGTTAGGTCCCTTATCACTGGCTATAATTTCCATTTCATAAAGTTTTAAATCTTCATAATTTATCATCTCTTTGACTCTGATCTCACCATTTTCTGGATTCAGGTTAAACATCTTTTGGGTCCTTTCTGATGTATACAAACTGTATGAATAAACAATCTCAGAATTGGATCCTTCATCTAAATCAGTGGCATTCAGTTTAATTACTAGACTCCCAATTGGAGAGTTTTCCATCACATCTACGACATATTTTGCTTTTTCAAAAGAAGGGGCGTTGTCGTTGACATCAAGCACGCGAACAATGATGCTGGCTGTACCTGTGCGGGTGGGAACTCCACCGTCCACAGCAGTGAGTATTAGATTATGAACAGCCTGCTTCTCCCTGTCTAAAGATGTTTTCAAAATCAAGTCTGCAAACTTTGTCCCGTCTCTCCCGGTCTGAATTTCAACTGAGAAATGTTCACTTGAGCTCAGATGGTAATTTTTCACAGAATTTGTTCCGACATCTGGGTCTGCAGCATTATTCAGTGAGAATCTCTCCCCCACTGGACTCGATTCAGAAATGTCCAAATGCATCGTCCCCCTTCGAAAATGTGGAGCGTTGTCATTAATGTCCACGATTTCCACTTCAATGTTAAACATTCGCACTGGATTCTCAACGGAAGCGTCTAATTTAAGAAAGCAAGACGTGGCGGTCTTTAGAGGACATAAGAACTCTCTGTCTATCCTTTCCAGAATAAAGAGCTCTCCTGTGTCTTTTTTGATGTCAAGATATTTTTTATTGCCTACAACGTCAACGCGCATTTTTCTGTTACTCAGACTTCTTGTATCTAAACCCAAATCTGTTGCTAAATTCGCAACAACAGAACCTTCGTCCATTTCTTCGGGAACCGAATAATGGGTGACTGTCGATACCGGATTCATGATGGGAAAAAGAAAAAGAAATACTGAGACATACCATCTTCGGGAACACTTGAGATTACGGTGAGCCATTGAGGAAAAGAATGCGTATTTAAAATCTTGTAATTTCTTCTATGTTCAAACAAGGTGAAATAATCCTCAAATCTCTGACGAAAGGCAACACGGTAATTTCTGTAGAAAATATCTTTATGCCGCTGTCTTCCGAGCCTGGTGTAAATATGCCGTCTACAACGCCTACAATGAAGTATCGTGAGAATTATGACGTCACATGTGATTAGGTTTTACTGAAGAGCAGCGACATCAACAGTATTTAGAGAATTTTTCCGAGTCGTAACCAACTAGAAATGTATTTTTAATAAAAACAAAAAACAATAATATTATGAAATACTTTAATCATGTTTTTGCCTGCTTTAAGATTTGAATTTCATACTGCGAATATACTTCCTCTTTATTCTGTTTTCTCACTGTAGTTTTTATTTTTCCTGTTTGTTATAATGATATATAATTTTATTTAAACATAGGCTAAATTGCATCATGTAAAACATAAAGACACAACAAGTGACTCTGTATTAGGCTTTCAATCAGCGACTTCTGAAAAATACAATCCAAACAATTTAATATGACTTTCTGGTGTAAGTGATGGACCTCTGGAATTCATTTAGTTAAATTTCGAGAAATTATTATAATCCATCCATATTTAAGTGCTATCCAAAAAATGCAAAGGTTATAAATATCAACTCTTAGTAAAAATAAATTTGATAATGCTCAATTTATACCTAAATGACAGCTTTGACCAGAATCAGAATGAAGACAGTATGTCTCAGTGCAAATTTCTAAAATTTAAAGCTATAAGTTTTGGAAGTTTTTTCTATACACAATAGATATACCTTTGGGTGCTAAAAAGACGACATAACTGCGGTTTTTAACATTTCAAAGTTTTAAGAAAAGAAAAGAAATTCTGAAATTTTCTGTTCAACATGTTCCTTAATGCCTATATTTCATAAAAGTGCAACAAAAGATTTATATATATGTGCTGAAAGTGTCTTTAAGTGCCTTTTTTGTCATACCTGCAGAGTAGAAGCTGCTGAGTCACTAGTGTCTGTCAGCCCTGTCCCTCTCGGTATGCTGGACACAATGTACCTGGAGCCCTTTGGCAGAGGCTGTCTAACCACCAGCTTTCCTTTCCTGGTCTCTGCTAGAAACAGACTGTACCAGTAGGCATCGTTGGAGACCAGAGTGGAGTCTGCGATGGTGGAGTTCCTCTCACTGATCACACTGTTCCTGGAGGGAGGAGCTGCTTTGCTGGGCTTGGGTTTCTGACACTTGATCACGATGGTGACCAATATGGTGATGAGCAGCAGAAATGACACCGAGCCCAGACCGATGACCAAATACAGGTTGATGTCTGAGAAGATGTCATATTCCAGAGGCTCCTCAGTCATGTCAGAGTAGGCTTTAACAGCAGTCTCCATTGTGGTCAGTTTGATGGTGACTGTAGCAGAGAGAGCAGGCTCTCCATTGTCCTTGGCAACAACAACAAGTCTCTGGTGGCGTGAATCTCTGTAACTGAACATCCTCATAGTCCGGATCTCTCCGTTGTATTGATCAAGGCTAAACAAGGTGGCGTCAGTCACTTGTAGAAACTGGTAGGTGATCCGAGAGTTGTGCACAGAGTCATTGTCTAAGGCTATCACCTTTGCAATCAGGGATCCTTTATCAGTGGATCTGGGGATCTTTTCCTCCACCACAGAGCCGTGTGCACGCCAAGGAGACACAATAACTGGAGCATTGTCGTTCTGGTCCACAATAATGATGTGGACGGTCACGTTACTGCTGAGAGGAGGAGAGCCAGAGTCTCTGGCCTCGATGTGGAACAGAAACTCCTTCTCAATCTCATAATCAAAGGTTTTGAGTGCGTAAAGATTACCGTTCTCTGGATTGATGGAGAACAGCATAGACATGGAAGTGTTGGATATCTCCCTCTCTATTATGAAATAAACTAGATACTGGTTTTCATGGAGGTCGGGGTCAAAGGCAGTGAGTGAGCTGAGCAAGGCCCCAGGTGCGTTATTCTCCATGACACGTATAGTATAAAATGACTGGGGGAACTGTGGGACATTGTCATTAACATCCAGCAGCTCCAAAGTCATAGTTTCATTGTCAGATAAAGGAGGAGAGCCTCTGTCTGTCACAGTGAAAGTGATGTCATATTCTGGCACCTTCTCACGGTCTAATGGCTCCGACACTACTAATTCATAATAGTTATCAGAGGACTCCCTCAGTTTGAAAGGCATATTATCTGGAATATGAAGATCAACTATTCCATTATCACCTGAATCTTTATCACTGACACTAACTACAGCTATCACTGTGTCTGTGGGTGTGTCTTCTTTTATTGGGCTTTGAAATGACTTAATGGAAATTTCTGGGTGATTATCATTCATATCTGTCACCTGTATTGTAAGTTTACACTGTCCAGATAATGAGTTAGGTCCCTTATCACTTGCTATAATTTCCATTTCATAAAGTTTTAAATCTTCATAATTTATCATCTCTTTGACTCTGATCTCACCATTTTCTGGATTCAGGTTAAACATCTTTTGGGTCCTTTCTGATGTATACAAACTGTATGAATAAACAATCTCAGAATTGGATCCTTCATCTAAATCACTGGCATTCAGTTTAATTACTAGACTCCCAATTGGAGAGTTTTCCATCACATCTACGACATATTTTGCTTTTTCAAAAGAAGGGGCGTTGTCGTTGACATCAAGCACGCGAACAATGATGCTGGCTGTACCTGTGCGGGTGGGAACTCCACCGTCCACAGCAGTGAGTATTAGATTATGAACAGCCTGCTTCTCCCTGTCTAAATATGTTTTCAAAATCAAGTCTGCAAACTTTGTTCCGTCTCTCCCGGTCTGAATTTCAACTGAGAAATGTTCACTTGAGCTCAGATGGTAATTTTTCACAGAATTTGTTCCGACATCTGGGTCTGCAGCATTATTCAGTGAGAATCTCTCCCCCACTGGACTCGATTCAGAAATGTCCAAATGCATCGTCCCCCTTCGAAAATGTGGAGCGTTGTCATTAATGTCCACGATTTCCACTTCAATGTTAAACATTCGCACTGGATTCTCAACGGAAGCGTCTAATTTAAGAAAGCAAGACGTGGTGGTCTTTAGAGGACATAAGAACTCTCTGTCTATCCTTTCCAGAATAAAGAGCTCTCCTGTGTCCTTTTTGATGTCAAGATATTTTTTATTGCCTACAACGTCAACGCGCATTTTTCTGTTACTCAGACTTCTTGTATCTAAACCCAAATCTGTTGCTAAATTCGCAACAACAGAACCTTCGTCCATTTCTTCGGGAACCGAATAATGGGTGACTGTCGATATCGGATTCATGATGGGATAAAGAAAAAGAAATACTGAGACATACCATCTTCGGGAACACTTGAGATTACGGTGAGCCATTGAGGAAAAGAATGCGTATTTAAAATCTTGTAATTTCTTCTATGTTCAGACAAGGTGAAATAATCCTCAAATCTCTGACGAAAGGCAACACGGTAATTTCTGTAGAAAATATCTTTATGCCGCTGTCTTCCGAGCCTGGTGTAAATATGCCGTCTACAACGCCTACAATGAAGTATCGTGAGAATTATGACGTCACATGTGATTAGGTTTTACTGAAGAGCAGCGACATCAACAGTATTTAGAGAATTTTTCCGAGTCGTAACCAACTAGAAATGTATTTTTAATAAAAACAAAAAAAAATAATATTATGAAATACTTTAATCATGTTTTTGCCTGCTTTAAGATTTGAATTTCATACTGCGAATATACTTCCTCTTTATTCTGTTTTCTCACTGTAGTTTTTATTCTTCCTGTTTGTTATAATGATATATAATTTTATTTAAACTTAGGCTAAATTGCATCATGTAAAACATAAAGACACAACAAGTGACTCTGTATTAGGCTTTCAATCAGCGACTTCTGAAAAATACAATCCAAACAATTTAATATGACTTTCTGGTGTAAGTGATGGACCTCTGGAATTCATTTAGTTAAATTTCGAGAAATTATTATAATCCATCCATGTTTAAGTGCTATCCAAAAATGCAAAGGTTATAAATATCAACTCTTACTAAAAATAAATTTGATAATGCTCAACTTATATCTAAATGACAGCTTTAACCAGAATCAGAATGAAGACAGTATGTCTCAGTGCAAATTTCTAAAATTTAAAGCTATAAGTTTTGGAAGTTTTTTCTATACACAATAGATGCACCTTTGGGTGCTAAAAAGACGACATAGCTGCGGTTTTTAACATTTCAAAGTTTTAAGAAAAGAAATGAAATTCTGAAATTTTCTGTTCAACATGTTCCTTAATGCCTATATTTCATAAAAGTGCAACAAAAGATTTATATATATGTGCTGAAAGTGTCTTTAAGTGCCTTTTTTGTCATACCTGCAGAGTAGAAGCTGCTGAGTCACTAGTGTCTGTCAGCCCTGTCCCTCTCGGTATGCTGGACACAATGTACCTGGAGCCCTTTGGCAGAGGCTGTCTAACCACCAGCTTTCCTTTCCTGGTCTCTGCTAGAAACAGACTGTACCAGTAGGCATCGTTGGAGACCAGAGTGGAGTCTGCGATGGTGGAGTTCCTCTCACTGATCACACTGTTCCTGGAGGGAGGAGCTGCTTTGCTGGGCTTGGGTTTCTGACACTTGATCACGATGGTGACCAATATGGTGATGAGCAGCAGAAATGACACCGAGCCCAGACCGATAACCAAATACAGGTTGATGTCTGAGAAGATGTCATATTCCAGAGGCTCCTCAGTCATGTCAGAGTAGGCTTTAACAGCAGTCTCCATTGTGGTCAGTTTGATGGTGACTGTAGCAGAGAGAGCAGGCTCTCCATTGTCCTTGGCAACAACAACAAGTCTCTGGTGGCGTGAATCTCTGTAACTGAACATCCTCATAGTCCGGATCTCTCCGTTGTATTGATCAAGGCTAAACAAGGTGGCGTCAGTCACTTGTAGAAACTGGTAGGTGATCCGAGAGTTGTGCACAGAGTCAGTGTCTAAGGCTATCACCTTTGCAATCAGGGATCCTTTATCAGTGGATCTGGGGATCTTTTCCTCCACCACAGAGCCCTGTGCACGCCACGGAGACACAATAACTGGAGCATTGTCGTTCTGGTCCACAATAATGATGTGGACGGTCACGTTACTGCTGAGAGGAGGAGAGCCAGAGTCTCTGGCCTCGATGTGGAACAGAAACTCCTTCTCAATCTCATAATCAAAGGTTTTGAGTGCGTAAAGATTACCGTTCTCTGGATTGATGGAGAACAGCATAGACATGGAAGTGTTGGATATCTCCCTCTCTATTATGAAATAAACTAGATACTGGTTTTCATGGAGGTCTGGGTCAAAGGCAGTGAGTGAGCTGAGCAAGGCCCCAGGTGCATTATTCTCCATGACACGTATAGTATAAAATGACTGGGGGAACTGTGGGACATTGTCATTAACATCCAGCAGCTCTAAAGCCATAGTTTCATTGTCAGATAAAGGAGGAGAGCCTCTGTCTGTCACAGTGAAAGTGATGTCATATTCTGGCACCTTCTCACGGTCTAATGTCTGTGACACTACTAATTCAAAATAGTTATCAGAGGACTCCCTCAGTTTGAAAGGCATATTATCTGGTATATGAAGATCAACTATTCCATTATCACCTGAATCTTTATCACTGACACTAACTACAGCTATCACTGTGTCTGTGGGTGTGTCTTCTTTTATTGGGCTTTGAAATGACTTAATGGAAATTTCTGGGTGATTATCATTCATATCTGTCACCTGTATTGTAAGTTTACACTGTCCAGATAATGAGTTAGGTCCCTTATCACTGGCTATAACTTCCATTTCATAAAGTTTTAAATCTTCATAATTTATCATTTCTTTGACTCTGATCTCACCATTTTCTGGATTGAGATTAAACATCTTTTGGGTCCTTTCTGATGTATACAAACTGTATGAATAAACAATCTCAGAATTGGATCCTTCATCTAAATCAGTGGCATTCAGTTTAATTACTAGACTCCCAGTTGGAGAGTTTTCCACCACATCTACGACATATTTTGCTTTTTCAAAAGAAGGGGCGTTGTCGTTGACATCAAGCACTCGAACAATGATGCTGGCTGTACCTGTGCGGGTGGGGACTCCACCGTCCACAGCAGTGAGTATTAGATTATGAACAGCCTGCTTCTCCCTGTCTAAAGATGTTTTCAAAATCAAGTCTGCAAACTTTGAACCATCTCTCCCGGTCTGAATTTCAAGCGCAAAGTGTTGATTTTCACTCAGATGGTAATTTTTTACTGAATTTGAACCGAAATCGGGATCCACAGCATTAGGTAGGGAAAAGCGCTCCCCTGGTGAGGTCGATTCGGATATATCTAAATGCATCGTGTCTCTACGAAAAAAAGGCGCATTGTCATTGATGTCCATTATTTCAACCTCAATGTTGAACAGACGAATTGGATTTTCGATCGTTACATCCATTTTAAGAAAACACGATGGATTCTTGCTGTTACATATGTATTCACGGTCAATCTTTTCAGAAACAAATAACTCTCCTGTGTCTTTATTGATTTCAAGATATCGCTTATTGGCGATGACATCCAGTCTCATGTTGCGTCTACCCAGTGATTTTGCGTCCAGACCCAAATCCAATGCTAGATTAGCGACCACGGAACCTTGTTCCATCTCTTCGGGGATTGAGTAGTGTGTAACAGCAGATATAACGGAGACGGCCACACAGAAAAAAATGAGCATCGACACGTACCTCATCCCAGAGCGATGACATAATTTAAAATCCATGATTATTAGTTCGTCTCGTTCACAAATAAAACGCCTCTGTATGCGCAAAATCGATGTCTCGGTTCCAAGAAAGCAGACCTCTATGAAAATCAACAAAGAGGTTATGTACTATGACCTCGGGCTGCTAGAAGAAAGAGCCATGTAAAAATGGAGGTTCTGTTACTTTCCTCGGTTATCTGGATGGTGATGTCACGTGGACCTGATTTTTCTTTTTGTGGTAAAGAGCGACGCGTTGTGTTATCTCTCGGTTGAATTAACCGAGTTCGAAAGTATAATGCTGATATGCTTTACAAAGGTAGTTGTTATAGTTATTAGTGTCGTTGCTCCTACAGCTGTCCTCCTAATTTGACTAAAATGTAGATAATTTGTAGCATTCAACTGCAGTTACTACATGCCAACAAAAGCACAGCAAGACAATTAATTTCATTAATAAACACATAATTTGTTTTCTTGTTGGTATTTGGTTGAGTGGTTTTAAAAAAATATAGATAAACACTGTTAATGGTGTTGACTAAGCAGAGAAACAGAAGTAAAACCATAGAAATGTTAAGTGTAAAAATCTCACTCCTTCTTTCTCCATACCTGCAGAGTAGAAGCTGCTGAGTCACTAGTGTCTGTCAGCCCTGTCCCTCTCGGTATGCTGGACACAATGTACCTGGAGCCCTTTGGCAGAGGCTGTCTAACCACCAGCTTTCCTTTTCTGGTCTCTGCTAGAAACAGACTGTACCAGTAGGCATCGTTGGAGACCAGAGTGGAGTCTGCGATGGTGGAGTTCCTCTCACTGATCACACTGTTCCTGGAGGGAGGAGCTGCTTTGCTGGGCTTGGGTTTCTGACACTTGATCACGATGGTGACCAATATGGTGATGAGCAGCAGAAACGACACCGAGCCCAGACCGATGACCAAATACAGGTTGATGTCTGAGAAGATGTCATATTCCAGAGGCTCCTCAGTCATGTCAGAGTAGGCTTTAACAGCAGTCTCCATTGTGGTCAGTTTGATGGTGACCGTAGCAGAGAGAGCAGGCTCTCCATTGTCCTTGGCTACAACAACCAGTCTCTGGTGGCGTGGATCTCTGTAACTGAACATCCTCATAGTCCGGATCTCTCCATTGTATTGATCCAGACTAAACAAGGTGGCGTCAGTCACTTGTAGAAACTGGTAGGTGATCCGAGAGTTGTGCACAGAGTCTGTATCTAAGGCTATCACCTTGGCAACCAGGGATCCTTTATCAGTGGATCTGGGGATCTTTTCCTCCACCACAGAGCCGTGTGCACGCCACGGAGACACAATAACGGGAGAATTGTCGTTCTGGTCCACAATAATGATGTGGACGGTCACATTACTGCTGAGAGGAGGAGAGCCAGAGTCTCTGGCCTCGATGTGGAACAGAAACTCCTTCTCAATCTCATAATCAAAGGTTTTGAGTGCGTAAAGATTACCGTTCTCTGGATTGATGGAGAACAACATAGACATGGAGGTGTTGGATATCTCCTTCTCTATTATGAAATAAACTAGATACTGGTTTTCATGGAGGTCAGGGTCAAAGGCAGTGAGTGAGCTGAGCAAGGCCCCAGGTGCGTTATTCTCCATGACACGTATAGTATAAAATGACTGGGGGAACTGTGGGACATTATCATTAACATCCAGCAGCTCTAAAGCCATAGTTTCATTGTCAGATAAAGGAGGAGAGCCTCTGTCTGTCACAGTGAAAGTGATGTCATATTCTGGCACCTTCTCACGGTCTAATGTCTGTGACACTACTAATTCATAATAGTTATCAGAGGACTCCCTCAGTTTGAAAGGCATATTATCTGGAATATGAAGATCAACTATTCCATTATCACCTGAATCTTTATCACTGACACTAACTACAGCTATCACTGTGTCTAATTCAATGTTTTCAGTGACTGGAGTTTGAAATGACTTGATAGAAATTTGTGGATGATTATCATTCATGTCTTCTACAATAATTTTAATTTTACATTGGCCTGATAATGCACTAACCCCTTTATCAGTAGCTATAACTTCCATATCATAAATCCTGAAATCTTCATAATTTAACACCCCCTTTACAGTAATCTCACCCGTGGTAGGGTTTAGATTAAAGGTTTCCTGTGTTTTTTCAGATGTATACAGACTATATGAATATACTATTTCTGAATTTAAGCCTTCATCTAAATCTGTGGCATTAAGATGAATAACAATACTTCCAACTGGAGAATTTTCCACTACACTAACCTGATAACTGTCTTCTTCAAATTTAGGGGCGTTGTCATTTGTATCTAAAACGTGAACAAAAACAGTAGCAGTTCCTGAACTAGGCGGTATACCGCCATCTACGGCCGTAAGAATTAAATTATGAGCAGCGCGTTCCTCTCGATTTAGTTTTTTTGTAAGGATCAAATCAGCAAATTTTGATCCATCTCTTCCTGTTTGAATTTCGATAGTGAAATAATCACTCTCACTCAAGTGGTAGGCTTTCACGGAGTTCGATCCAACATCGGGATCAACTGCGTTGCTCACTGAAAAACGCTCTCCAGCCTCTGTCCCTTCTGAAATGTCTAAATCTATGGTGTCTCTTCGGAAGTGGGGCGCGTTATCGTTTATGTCCATTATCTCCAATTCTATGTAAAAAATTCTTTTGGGATTTTCGATTATTGCCTCCATTTTCAGATAACATGAAGTCTTAGCGGGACAGAGAGATTCTCTGTCAATTCGTTCAACAATGTACAGCTCCCCTGTTTCTTTGTTCACGTCCAGATATTTTCTATTTGCAATGATCTCTAGACGCATTTTCCGTTCGACCAGTGTCTTCACATCTATTCCCAAATCCCCGACTAGATTTGCTACAACAGAGCCTTCTTCAAGTTCCTCGGGAACAGAGTAGTGTGTCACAGCTGCAGTGTACTTTATATTGGAAGCGAAAAGAATGAATATCAGCACATACCTTCTCCAGTGTCCAAAACAGACAAAACCCTTCATTCTTACTACGACCTTTTTTTTCTTAAGCAATTTAAAATAAGTGGGCTTTAAAGAAGAGGTAGGCGTCAGTTAAATTTCCCCCCAAAATGCAAGTACAGTGTCTGGAAATCCTTGAAATCCAAATTCACCAGGCGCTGCTCGTTTTCCGTTCTCTTCCTCTTATTTAAAATTTTACTGTGGTGCGATCGAGATGTCACTATTGTCCAGTAAGTTAGATTGGGAAACAGCGCCCCTGCCTGAAATAAAATGGCCATTACACAATACTTTTTAATGTAAAAATAATTTACTAATTTGCCCGAGATTAAACTTAAACACTAATAAATGCTTAGGAAGTTTATTGGTAATGATTTACACGGCTGATGTGGAAGATGCGTTTTCATGGGAGTATTTCACTTTTTTATTTTCACTTGAATGGGTCGCTGCACCACATAGAATAATTATATTCATATCATTTTCTGTAAAACCTCGCGTTTCATTTCCAAAATGTTTTATATAAACTGCAAAAAGGGAAAACGTTTGTTTCACCTAAAATAGTATGTTTCATCAGTTTGCTTTAAATAACTACACGGAACTAAATGTCGAATAAAGATTTTAGGATAGGACATCACTGAACTGTGCTGCATATAAAAGAGTAACATGAGTGTGAATAATAAGGATGACATTTAATAAGATTTGCATCTCAAACAAAGGGAGCATTTCTAAAATTAATGCTTGGGAATAAAGCTATTTAATCTAGTACTGGGTTATAAAATGAACATTTTCTGAATGATATTCTACCCAATCACGGTGTCTCAAAAAACTGCCTCACCTGCAGAGTAGAAGCTGCTGAGTTACTAGTGTCTGTCAGTCCTGTCCCTCTCGGTATGCTGGACACAATGTACCTGGAGCCCTTTGGCAGAGGCTGTCTAACCACCAGCTTTCCTTTCCTGGTCTCTGCTAGAAACAGACTGTACCAGTAGGCATCGTTGGAGACCAGAGTGGAGTCTGCGATGGTGGAGTTCCTCTCACTGATCACGCTGTTCCTGGAGGGAGGAGCTGCTTTGCTGGGCTTGGGTTTCTGACACTTGATCACGATGGTGACCAATATGGTGATGAGCAGCAGAAACGACACCGAGCCCAGACCGATGACCAAATACAGGTTGATGTCTGAGAAGATGTCATATTCCAGAGGCTCCTCAGTCATGTCAGAGTAGGCTTTAACAGCAGTCTCCATTGTGGTCAGTTTGATGGTGACTGTAGCAGAGAGAGCAGGATCTCCGTTGTCCTTGGCAACAACAACAAGCCTCTGGTGGCGTGGATCTCTGTAACTGAACATCCTCATAGTCCGGATCTCTCCATTGTATTGGTCCAGACTGAACAAGGTGGCGTCAATCACCTGTAGAAACTGGTAGGTGATCCGAGAGTTGTGCACAGAGTCATTGTCTAAGGCTATCACCTTGGCAACCAGGGATCCTTTATCAGTGGATCTGGGGATCTTTTCCTCCACCACAGAGCCCTGTGCACGCCACGGAGACACAATAACTGGAGCATTGTCGTTCTGGTCCACAATAATGATGTGAACAGTCACATTACTGCTGAGAGGAGGAGAGCCAGAGTCTCTGGCCTCGATGTGGAACAGAAACTCCTTCTCAATCTCATAATCAAAGGTTTTGAGTGCATAAAGATTACCGTTCTCTGGATTGATGGAGAACAGCATGGACATGGAGGTGTTGGATATCTCCTTCTCTATTATGAAATATACTAGATACTGGTTTTCATGGAGGTCGGGGTCAAAGGCAGTGAGTGAGCTGAGCAAGGCCCCAGGTGCGTTATTCTCCATGACACGTATAGTATAAAATGACTGTGGGAACTGTGGGACATTATCATTAACATCCAGCAGCTCTAAAGTCATAGTTTCATTGTCAGTTAAAGGAGGAGAGCCTCTGTCTGTCACAGTGAAAGTGATGTCATATTCAGGCACCTTCTCACGGTCTAAAGGCTCCGACACTACTAATTCATAATAGTTATCAGAGGACTCCCTCAGTTTGAAAGGCATATTATCTGGAATATGAAGATCAACTATTCCATTATCACCTGAATCTTTATCACTGACACTAACTACAGCTATCACTGTGTCTAACTCGATGTTTTCAGTTACTGGACTCTGAAATGATTTAATTGATATTTCTGGGTGATTATCATTCATGTCTTCAATTAGAATCTTTATGGTGCATTGTCCTGTTAAGCTGCTGGCTCCTTTATCAGTAGCTATAACTTCCATATCATAAATCCTGAAATCTTCATAGTTCAGCATTCCCTTAACTGTAATTTCACCAGTGGCAGGATTCAGATTAAATGTCTCCTGTGTTTTTTCTGACGTATATAAACTGTATGAATATGTTATATCAGAATTTGATCCTTCATCTAAGTCTTTTGCATTTAAATGCACAACAAGACTTCCAATCGGAGAGTTTTCCATTAAATTTACACTCAGATTTTCTTTATCAAACGCAGGTGGATTGTCATTATTGTCCAGAATATGAACAATAACACTGGCAGTGCCAGAACGAGCGGGTGTTCCTCCATCTACAGCTGTGAGCATCAAGTTATGAACAGGCTGCTGCTCTCGGTCTAATGTCCTTGTTAGAATTAATTCTGCAAACTTCGATCCATCTCTTCCGGTCTGAACTTCTATATTAAAATATTCACTTTCACTCAGATAGTATGTTTTCACTGAATTGGATCCAACATCAGCATCGACTGCATTACTCAGAGAAAATCTCTCTCCTCTTGCTGTAACTTCGGATATATCCAGATGTATGGCGTCTCTTCGAAATTGTGGGGCGTTGTCGTTCATGTCAAGAATTTCTATTTCTATATTAAATATTCGTAACGGGCTTTCTAGTATTACCTCTAGTTTTAGATAGCAAGAGGACTTGGTATTGCACATGTATTCCCTGTCGATCTTTTCAACAACATACAGCTCACCAGTCTCTTTGTTCACATCCAGATATTTCTTGTTCGCGATGATATCAAGACGCATCTTCCTCTGATTCAGTGTTTTAAGATCCAGGGTCAGATCGGTGGCTAGATTAGCCACGACGGATCCTTCTTTCAATTCTTCTGGTATTGAATAATGAGTCACGGAGGCCGACAGTGGATTAGCGATCGAAAACAGAAAAAGACTGAGCAGCACGTACCTTTTCAATGACTCCATTGTTACAAAAGGACCCCTGGTTTTCTATCGAATCATATTACTTCACTCGGAATATTTGACGTTTCTAGCAATACTAATTTGCGCTGAAACCTCTTCTACCCTAAACACGTTCAAACATAATTTTATCGCACCGTTTTTGCTGCGGTAAAGTTTGCGAGTGCGTTTTCGCACTTTCAGCGCCACGGAGCTGTTTGGTCTTTTTCCGATTCGCTCAGACGTAGTTAGCATTGTGACTACGTTGATGGGCTGGGCTTTTATGGACGGAACAGCGCCACCGAAAATATCACACCACATTTTACCTATGTTAAAGGAAGCGGAAAAAGTAAAAAAAAAAAATATATATATATATATATGTATATATATACATATATTGAATTATTCATTTTAGATTTCGTGAGATTAGTTTTGATAATAAAGCAATTTTATTTTGCATTTTTACCAACGTCAATTATATTTATTTACCTGAAAAAGTCTAGCATGTAAAACGAGAATCCGCTGTTTTGTACATGTTACAAATACAAATAATAAGGTTTATAAAGCACAGAAGTTACTGCAAAGGCGGACACTGGATTCCTACCTGCAGAGTAGAGGCTGCTGAGTCACTAGTGTCTGTCAGTCCTGTCCCTCTCGGTATGCTGGACACAATGTACCTGGAGCCTTTTGGCAGAGGCTGTCTAACCACCAGCTTTCCTTTCCTAGTCTCTGCCAGAAACAGACTGTACCAGTAGGCATCGTTGGAGACCAGAGTGGAGTCTGCGATGGTGGAGTTCCTCTCACTGATCACGCTGTTCCTGGAGGGAGGAGCTGCTTTGCTGGGCTTGGGTTTCTGACACTTGATCACGATGGTGACCAATATGGTGATGAGCAGCAGAAACGACACCGAGCCCAGACCGATGACCAAATACAGGTTGATGTCTGAGAAGATGTCATATTCCAGAGGCTCCTCAGTCATGTCAGAGTAGGCTTTAACAGCAGTCTCCATTGTGGTCAGTTTGATGGTGACTGTAGCAGAGAGAGCAGGCTCTCCGTTGTCCTTGGCTACAACAACCAGTCTCTGGTGGCGTGGATCTCTGTAACTGAACATCCTCATAGTCCGGATCTCTCCATTGTATTGGTCCAGACTGAACAAGGTGGCGTCAGTCACCTGTAGAAACTGGTAGGTGATCCGAGAGTTGTGCACAGAGTCAGTGTCTAAGGCTATCACCTTGGCAACCAGGGATCCTTTATCAGTGGATCTGGGGATCTTTTCCTCCACCACAGAGCCGTGTGCACGCCACGGAGACACAATGACTGGAGCATTGTCGTTCTGGTCCACAATAATGATGTGAACAGTCACGTTACTGCTGAGAGGAGGAGAGCCAGAGTCTCTGGCCTCGATGTGGAACAGAAACTCCTTCTCAATCTCATAATCAAAGGTTTTGAGTGCATAAAGATTACCGTTCTCTGGATTGATGGAGAACAGCATGGACATGGAAGTGTTGGATATCTCCTTCTCTATTATGAAATATACTAGATACTGGTTTTCATGGAGGTCGGGGTCAAAGGCAGTGAGTGAGCTGAGCAAGGCCCCAGGTGCGTTATTCTCCATGACACGTATAGTATAAAATGACTGGGGGAACTGTGGAACATTATCATTAACATCCAGCAGCTCTAAAGTCATAGTTTCATTGTCAGATAAAGGAGGAGAGCCTCTGTCTGTCACAGTGAAAGTGATGTCATATTCCGGCACCTTCTCACGGTCTAATGTCTGTGACACTACTAATTCATAATAGTTATCAGAGGACTCCCTCAGTTTGAAAGGCATATTATCTGGAATATGAAGATCAACTATTCCATTATCACCTGAATCTTTATCACTGACACTAACTACAGCTATCACTGTGTCTATCTCGATGTTTTCAGTCACTGGACTCTGAAATGATTTAATTGATATTTCTGGGTGATTATCATTCATGTCTTCTACTAGAATCTTTATGGTGCATTGTCCTGTTAAACTGCTGGCTCCTTTATCAGCAGCTATAACTTCCATATCATAAATCCTGAAATCTTCATAGTTCAGTATTCCCTTAACTGTAATTTCACCAGTGGCAGGATTCAGATTAAATGTGTCCTGTGTTTTTTCTGACGTATATAAACTGTATGAATATGTTATATCAGAATTTAATCCTTCATCTAAGTCTGTTGCATTAAGATCAACAACAAGACTTCCAGTCGGAGAGTTTTCCATTATTTTAACACTAAGATTTTCTTTTTCAAACGCGGGTGCGTTATCATTTGTATCTAAAACTCGTACAATAACACTGGCAGTGCCAGAGCGAGCAGGTGTTCCTCCATCTACAGCTGTGAGTATCAAGTTATGAACAGCCTGCTGCTCTCGATCTAATGTCTGTTTTAATATCAAATCCGCAAACTTTGATCCATCTCTTCCGGTCTGAACTTCAATTGTAAATTGTTCACTTTCACTTAAATGGTACGTTTTCACTGAATTAATGCCCACATCAGGATCAACGGCATTGCTCAAAGAGAATCTTTCTCCTGTAGGCGTTGATTCAGATATGTCTAAATGTATAGTCTCTCGTCGAAATTGCGGGGCGTTGTCGTTCATGTCAAGAATTTCTACTTCCATGTTAAATATTCGTACTGGACTTTCTAGTATTACCTCTAATCTTAGATAGCAAGACGTTGAGGACTTGGTATTGCAAATATGTTCCCTGTCGATCTTTTCAACAACATACAGCTCACCAGTCTCTTTGTTCACATCTAGATATTTCTTGTTTGCGATGATATCAAGACGCATCTTCCTCTGATTCAGTGTTTTAACATCCAGGCTGAGATCGGTGGCGAGATTAGCCACGACGGATCCTTCTTTCAATTCTTCTGGTATTGAATAATGAGTCGCTGAGGCTGATGTGTATCGAACAAAAGAGAAAATAACAACAAGCAGCACATACCTCTTATGGAACCCCATTGTTCTGGAAACCCGTCTTTTAAGTGAGTTAATTGCTCTTCGAATGATCAAGTATATGATTCCAGCAATATTCAATTTTGATAGTCTGTCTTTCATCACAGGCAAACAGGCATTTCAATATCAACCTTTTCCTTGTCAAAAAAATGCCAGCGCCCCACGGAGGGGACCTTCAGCACTACGGAGCTGTCCGCTTGTTTATCTCTTTTCTCAGACCACCACGGTGTTCCTACATGACGTCTGTGTGTTGGCTTTTTAGTTATAGAATAGCGCCACCCCTTTGATTTTACAAGGTCTTCCTAACTACGTTGAACATGATATGCCAAAAAATTATTTTCGATTCATACTTTTTTCATGTATGTATGCAGTGCGGACCGTAAACAACCAGGCCTTGCTATATATATATCACAACTAATGAGGCGGGATCACTTGGGTTAAATTCGTTTATTCCCTTTCAGTGGGCTTAAATTTAGTAATTTTGAAAATTACATTCATAGTTAATACAAAGTTTATGCGTGCAAATTATTACATCCAATCGCTTCAAAAATGTAACAGTGGAAACGACATGTCACTGAAAATGTGCAGATTATTTACAAATATAATTCACTTCAGATTATTTACTTTTCCACTTATTCTTCTGTGTTCTATGGTTTTCTAATTATTCATGTTGGTGACCCTTTAGATAAAGCAGTGAGTCACTCCTGTTTTTGTTTTGTTTTCTTGTTTGTCTTTTTTTTCTTACCACTAATCAATACCAAGTATAAAAATAAATATATATTTTTTAGAAAAGTGTTATTCATATCTATTGAAGAAACATGAATAAAAAAAACGTATTTATTGCAGTTATTAATTCCTTCGTTGTATAGTAGGTTGTGCATGCGACACTGGTGCCTCCTGGACGGTTTTGAAAGTTTATGTGAATTCACTGAAACTAAGTTATGCATGAACACGAATTAATACAATAATAATAATAATAATAATAATAATAATAATAATAATAATAATAATTCATTTAGAAAAATTAGTAGAATAGTTAAAATATTAGGGTTGCAATGCATCTGAAAATACTACCTCATGATAATTTCTGAGATTTTCCTATAATTCACTAGAATGTTTTAATAAATGAAGTCAAGGGTTAAAAGAAAAAATGTAATAAAAATTAATATTTATATGTTATTGTGTAAATAAAGTACCATATCTGTGCATTAACTTCCTACCTGCAGAGTAGAAGCTGCTGAGTCACTAGTGTCTGTCAGCCCTGTCCCTCTCGGTATGCTGGACACAATGTACCTGGAGCCTTTTGGCAGAGGCTGTCTAACCACCAACTTTCCTTTCCTGGTCTCTGCTAGAAACAGACTGTACCAGTAGGCATCGTTGGAGACCAGAGTGGAGTCTGCGATGGTGGAGTTCCTCTCACTGATCACACTGTTCCTGGAGGGAGGAGCTGCTTTGCTGGGCTTGGGTTTCTGACACTTGATCACGATGGTGACCAATATGGTGATGAGCAGCAGAAACGACACCGAGCCCAGACCGATGACCAAATACAGGTTGATGTCTGAGAAGATGTCATATTCCAAAGGCTCCTCAGTCATGTCAGAGTAGGCTTTAACAGCCGTCTCCATTGTGGTCAGTTTGATGGTGACCGTAGCAGAGAGAGCAGGCTCTCCGTTGTCCTTGGCTACAACAACCAGTCTCTGGTGGCGTGGATCTCTGTAACTGAACATCCTCATAGTCCGGATCTCTCCATTGTATTGGTCCAGACTGAACAAGGTGGCGTCAGTCACTTGTAGAAACTGGTAGGTGATCCGAGAGTTGTGCACAGAGTCATTGTCTAAGGCTATCACCTTGGCAACCAGGGATCCTTTATCAGTGGATCTGGGGATCTTTTCCTCCACCACAGAGCCGTGTGCACGCCACGGAGACACAATGACTGGAGCATTGTCGTTCTGGTCCACAATAATGATGTGGACGGTCACATTACTGCTGAGAGGAGGAGAGCCAGAGTCTCTGGCCTCGATGTGGAACAGAAACTCCTTCTCAATCTCATAATCAAAGGTTTTGAGTGCGTAAAGATTACCGTTCTCTGGATTGATGGAGAACAGCATGGACATGGAAGTGTTGGATATCTCCCTCTCTATTATGAAATATACTAGATACTGGTTTTCATGGAGGTCGGGGTCAAAGGCAGTGAGTGAGCTGAGCAAGGCCCCAGGTGCGTTATTCTCCATGACACGTATAGTATAAAATGACTGGGGGAACTGTGGGACATTATCATTAACATCCAGCAGCTCTAAAGTCATAGTTTCATTGTCAGATAAAGGAGGAGAGCCTCTGTCTGTCACAGTGAAAGTGATGTCATATTCTGGCACCTTCTCACGGTCTAATGTCTGTGACACTACTAATTCATAATAGTTATCAGAGGACTCTCTCAGTTTGAAAGGCATATTATCTGGAATATGAAGATCAACTATTCCATTATCACCTGAATCTTTATCACTGACACTAACTACAGCTATCACTGTGTCTAACTCGATGTTTTCAGTTACTGGACTCTGAAATGATTTAATTGATATTTCTGGGTGGTTATCATTCATATCTTCTACTAGAATCTTTATGGTGCATTGTCCTGTTAAACTGCTGGCTCCTTTATCAGCAGCTATAACTTCCATATCATAAATCCTGAAATCTTCATAGTTCAGCATTCCCTTAACTGTAATTTCACCAGTGGCAGGATTCAGATTAAATGTGTCCTGTGTTTTTTCTGACGTATATAAACTGTACGAATATGTTATATCAGAATTTAATCCTTCATCTAAATCTGTTGCATTAAGATCAACAACAAGACTTCCAATCGGAGAATTTTCCATTACCTTTACATTCAGATTGTCTTTATCAAAGGCAGGTGCGTTATCATTTGTATCTAAAACTCGTACAATAACACTGGCAGTGCCAGAACGAGCAGGTGTTCCTCCATCTACAGCTGTGAGTATCAAGTTATGAACAGCCTGCTTCTCTCGATCTAATGTCTGTTTCAAGATCAAATCTGCAAACTTCGATCCATCTCTTCCGGTCTGAACTTCAATTGTAAATTGTTCACTTTCACTTAAATGGTACGTTTTCACTGAATTACTGCCCACATCGGGATCAACGGCATTGCTCAAAGAGAATCTTTCTCCTGTAGGCGTTGATTCAGATATGTCCAAGTGTATGGCGTCTCTTCGGAATTGTGGGGCGTTGTCGTTTATATCCAAAATTTCCAGTTCAATATTAAATATTCTCAAAGGATTTTCTAGTATTACTTCCATTTTTAAGTAACACACCGTCAGCGTTTTTGTACAAAGATATTCCCTGTCAATCTTCTCAACAACATACAGCTCACCAGTCTCTTTGTTCACATCCAGATATTTTTTGTTGGCGATAAGGTCAAGCCGCATCTTCCTCTTACCGAGTGATTTAACGTCTAGGCTGAGATCAGTAGCAAGGTTAGCAACAACTGACCCTTCCTTCATTTCTTCGGGTATGGAGTAATGAGTCACTGAGGCCCATACGCTATGAAAAGAACTAAAAATAACGGCGAGCAGAACATACCTCTTAAATGACCTCATTGTTGCGTGGGACTCGTTTTTCTCGTTATTTAAGGGTTCACTGCATCTCAAGAGATATACTGTACGTGTATAGCAGTTTTCAGCATTTCTCTTCCCTCCTTGGTTAAAAAATATGCAGCCGATTCACTCCCAGCTATATCCCAGAGCAAGACGCGTTTAACGGGGGTGTTTCGGCACCTGGAAACTGTCGCTTCTCTTACGATACAAAATAATGGCGACGACACACAGTCATGACGTTTTGGTCTGAGCTGTTCCTGACCAAACAGCGCCACCTTTTGGATTTTATAATGTTTTGAAATGCTTGGCATGAAGATAAGTTTGAAATATTTTAATTTATTTCTTGTATTGTCAGGTGTGACTGATTGACTCCATTTGCTTTTTAAGATAATGAAAAAGTTTGTTCATGACCTCACTTATTTTTGTTAATTACCCCCCACAAATTAAAGAAACAATGAATGAGAAACCATCAATGTCAGTAATTGGGGGGAAAAAAAGAAGAAAAACATATCTGTTTACTATATTCTTACCTGCAGAGTAGAAGCTGCTGAGTCACTAGTGTCTGTCAGCCCTGTCCCTCTCGGTATGCTGGACACAATGTACCTGGAGCCCTTTGGCAGAGGCTGTCTAACCACCAACTTTCCTTTCCTGGTCTCTGCTAGAAACAGACTGTACCAGTAGGCATCGTTGGAGACCAGAGTGGAGTCTGCGATGGTGGAGTTCCTCTCACTGATCACACTGTTCCTGGAGGGAGGAGCTGCTTTGCTGGGCTTGGGTTTCTGACACTTGATCACGATGGTGACCAATATGGTGATGAGCAGCAGAAACGACACCGAGCCCAGACCAATGACCAAATACAGGTTGATGTCTGAGAAGATGTCATATTCCAGAGGCTCCTCAGTCATGTCAGAGTAGGTTTTAACAGCCGTCTCCATTGTGGTTAGTTTGATGGTGACTGTAGCAGAGAGAGCAGGCTCTCCATTGTCCTTGGCAACAACAACCAGTCTCTGGTGGCGTGGATCTCTGTAACTGAACATCCTCATAGTCCGGATCTCTCCATTGTATTGGTCCAGACTGAACAAGGTGGCGTCAGTCACCTGTAGAAACTGGTAGGTGATCCGAGAGTTGTGCACAGAGTCAGTGTCTAAGGCTATCACCTTGGCAACCAGGGATCCTTTATCAGTGGATCTGGGGATCTGTTCCTCCACCACAGAGCCGTGTGCACGCCACGGAGACACAATAACTGGAGCATTGTCGTTCTGGTCCACAATAATGATGTGAACAGTCACGTTACTGCTGAGAGGAGGAGAGCCAGAGTCTCTGGCCTCGATGTGGAACAGAAACTCCTTCTCAATCTCATAATCAAAGGTTTTGAGTGCGTAAAGATTACCGTTCTCTGGATTGATGGAGAACAGCATGGACATGGATGTGTTGGCTATCTCCTTCTCTATTATGAAATAAACTAGATACTGGTTTTCATGGAGGTCGGGGTCAAAGGCAGTGAGTGAGCTCAGCAAGGCCCCAGGTGCGTTATTCTCCATGACACGTATAGTATAAAATGACTGGGGGAACTGTGGGACATTATCATTAACATCCAGCAGCTCTAAAGTCATAGTTTCATTGTCAGATAAAGGAGGAGAGCCTCTGTCTGTCACAGTGAAAGTGATGTCATATTCTGGCACTTTCTCACGGTCTAATGTCTGTGACACTGTTAATTCATAATAGTTATCAGAGGACTCCCTCAGTTTGAAAGGCATATTATCTGGAATATGAAGATCAACTATTCCATTATCACCTGAATCTTTATCACTGACACTAACTACAGCTATCACTGTGTCTAACTCGATGTTTTCAGTCACTGGACTCTGAAATGATTTAATTGATATTTCTGGGTGATTATCGTTCATATCTTCTACTAGAATCTTTATGGTGCATTGTCCTGTTAAACTGCTGGCTCCTTTATCAGCAGCTATAACTTCCATATCATAAATCCTGAAATCTTCATAGTTCAGCATTCCCTTAACTGTAATTTCACCAGTAGCAGGATTCAGATTAAATGTGTCCTGTGTTTTTTCTGACGTATATAAACTGTACGAATATGTTATATCAGAATTTAATCCTTCATCTAAATCTGTTGCATTAAGATCAATAACAAGACTTCCAATCGGAGAATTTTCCATTATTTTAACATTATAGATTGATTGATCAAATATAGGTGGATTGTCATTTGTGTCTAAAACATGAACAATAACACTGGCAGTGCCAGAACGAGCAGGTGTTCCTCCATCTACAGCTGTGAGTATCAAGTTATGAACAGCCTGCTTCTCACGATCTAATGTTTGTTTCAAGATCAAATCCGCAAATTTCGACCCATCTCTTCCGGTTTGAACTTCAATTGTAAATTGTTCACTTTCACTTAAATGGTACGTTTTCACTAAATTACTGCCCACATCGGGATCAACGGCATTGCTCAAAGAGAATCTTTCTCCTGTAGGCGTTGATTCAGATATGTCCAAGTGTATGGCGTCTCTTCGGAATTGTGGGGCGTTGTCGTTTATATCCAAAATTTCCAGTTCAATATTAAATATTCTCAAAGGATTTTCTAGTATTACTTCCATTTTTAGGTAACACACCGTCAGCGTTTGTGTACAAAGATATTCCCTGTCAATTTTCTCAACAACATACAGCTCACCAGTCTCTTTGTTCACATCCAGATATTTTTTGTTGGCGATAAGGTCAAGCCGCATCTTCCTCTTACCGAGTGATTTAACGTCTAGGCTGAGATCAGTAGCAAGGTTAGCAACAACTGACCCTTCCTTCATTTCTTCGGGTATGGAGTAATGAGTCACTGAGGCCCATACGCTATGAAAAGAACTAAAAATAACGGCGAGCAGAACATACCTCTTAAATGACCTCATTGTTCCGTGGGACCCGTTTTTCCCGTTATTTGAGGGTTCACTGCATTTCAAGAGATATACTGTACGTGTATAGCAGTTTTCAGTATTTCGCTTCCCTCCTTGGTTAAAAAATATGCAGCCGATTCACTCCCAGCTATATCCCAGAGCAAGACGCGTTTAACGGGGGTGTTTCGGCACCTGGAAACTGTCGCTTCTCTTACTATACGAAATAATGGCGACGACACACAGTCATGACGTTATGGTCTGAGCTGTTCCTGACCAAACAGCGCCACCTTTTGGATTTTATAGTGTTTTGAAATGCTTGGCATGAAGATAAATTATAAATATTTCAATGTCTTTCTTGTATTGTCAGGTGTGACTGATTGACTCCATTTGCTTTTTAAGATAATGAAAAAGTTTGTTCATGACCTCACTTATTTTTGTTAATTATCCCCCACAAATAAAAGAAACAATGAATGAGAAACCATCAATGTCAATAATTGGGGGGGGGGGGGAAGAAGAAAAACATATCTGTTTATTATATTCCTACCTGTAGAGTAGAAGCTGCTGAGTCACTAGTGTCTGTCAGTCCTGTCCCTCTCGGTATGCTGGACACAATGTACCTGGAGCCCTTTGGCAGAGGCTGTCTAACCACCAGCTTTCCTTTCCTGGTCTCTGCTAGAAACAGACTGTACCAGTAGGCATCGTTGGAGACCAGAGTGGAGTCTGCGATGGTGGAGTTCCTCTCACTGATCACACTGTTCCTGGAGGGAGGAGCTGCTTTGCTGGGCTTGGGTTTCTGACACTTGATCACGATGGTGACCAATATGGTGATGAGCAGCAGAAACGACACCGAGCCCAGACCGATGACCAAATACAGGTTGATGTCTGAGAAGATGTCATATTCCAGAGGCTCCTCAGTCATGTCAGAGTAGGCTTTAACAGCAGTCTCCATTGTGGTCAGTTTGATGGTGACTGTAGCAGAGAGAGCAGGATCTCCGTTGTCCTTGGCTACAACAACCAGTCTCTGGTGGCGTGGATCTCTGTAACTGAACATCCTCATAGTCCGGATCTCTCCATTGTATTGGTCCAGACTGAACAAGGTGGCGTCAGTCACCTGTAGAAACTGGTAGGTGATCCGAGAGTTGTGCACAGAGTCTGTATCTAAGGCTATCACCTTGGCAATCAGGGAGCCTTTATCAGTGGATCTGGGGATCTTTTCCTCCACCACAGAGCCGTGTGCACGCCACGGAGACACAATAACTGGAGAATTGTCGTTCTGGTCCACAATAATGATGTGGACAGTCACATTACTGCTGAGAGGAGGAGAGCCAGAGTCTCTGGCCTCGATATGGAACAGAAACTCCTTCTCAATCTCATAATCAAAGGTTTTGAGTGCGTAAAGATTACCATTCTCTGGATTGATGGAGAACAGCATGGACATGGAGGTGTTGGCTATCTCCTTCTCTATTATGAAATAAACTAGATACTGGTTTTCATGGAGGTCAGGGTCAAAGGCAGTGAGTGAGCTGAGCAAGGCCCCAGGTGCGTTATTCTCCATGACACGTATAGTATAAAATGACTGGGGGAACTGTGGGACATTATCATTAACATCCAGCAGCTCTAAAGTCATAGTTTCATTGTCAGATAAAGGAGGAGAGCCTCTGTCTGTCACAGTGAAAGTGATGTCATATTCTGGCACCTTCTCACGGTCTAATGGCTCTGACACTGCTAATTCATAATAGTTATCAGAGGACTCCCTCAGTTTGAAAGGCATATTATCTGGAATATGAAGATCAACTATTCCATTATCACCTGAATCTTTATCACTGACACTAACTACAGCTATCACTGTGTCTAACTCGATGTTTTCAGTTACTGGACTCTGAAATGATTTAATTGATATTTCTGGGTGGTTATCATTCATGTCTTCTACTAGAATCTTTATGGTACATTGTCCTGTTAAACTGCTGGCTCCTTTATCAGCAGCTATAACTTCCATATCATAAATCCTGAAATCTTCATAGTTCAGTATTCCCTTAACTGTAACTTCACCAGTGGCAGGATTCAGATTAAATGTCTCCTGTGTTTTTTCTGACGTATATAAGCTGTATGAATAAGTTATATCAGAATTTGACCCTTCATCTAAATCTGTCGCACTGAGACGAATAACAAGACTTCCAATCGGAGAATTTTCCATTACATTTACATTCAGACTGTCTTTATCAAAGGCCGGTGCGTTATCATTTGTATCTAAAACTCGTACAATAACACTGGCAGTGCCAGAACGAGCAGGTGTTCCTCCATCTACAGCTGTGAGTATCAAATTATGAACAGGCTGCTGCTCTCGGTCTAAAGTCTTTTTCAAGATCAAATCCGCAAACTTCGATCCATCTCGTCCAGTCTGAACTTCTATGTTAAAACATTCACTTTCACTCAAATGGTATGTTTTCACTGAATTGGACCCTACATCAGGATCGACTGCATTACTCAGAGAAAATCTCTCTCCTCTTGGCGTCGCTTCAGATACATCTAAATGTATGGCGTCTCTTCGAAATTGCGGGGCGTTGTCGTTCATATCAAGAATTTCTACTTCTATATTAAATATTCTTACTGGGTTATCTAGTATAACCTCTAGTTTTAGATAGCAAGATGCTGATAACTTAAAAGGACAAATATGTTCCCTGTCAATCTTCTCAACAACATACAGCTCACCAGTGTCTTTGTTTAGGTCTAAATATTTCTTGTTCGCGATGATATCAAGACGCATCTTCCTCTGATTCAGTGTTTTCACATCCAGCCCGAGGTCGGTGGCGAGATTAGCCACGACGGATCCTTCTTTCATTTCTTCTGGTATTGAATAATGAGTCACGGAGGCCGATGTGTACCGAGCAAAAGAAAAAATAATAGCGAGGATCACGTACCTCTCGTAAGACTCCATTGTTCTGGAAAGCCGTGTTGTATGGGAGTTCATCACACTTCAAACGATATAATGTTTGTTTCTAGCAATCTTCATTTAAAAGAATTCCCCTCTTTCTTCTGAGCCAAATACACATTGTATGAATTCCCAAGCACATTTAAGCTAAATCTTGGCCAGCGCTTTTCGCAGCGGAGTTTCAGCACCACGACGCTGTCCGCTTGCTTCTAAACGTGCGAAGACCATCACGCTTTTCTGCTTTTATGTTCTTTGCTTTGCAATTTACTGATAGAATAGCGCCACCCCTGAGATTTTGTCAGAGCCTTTGAGCCGTAACGAACACCACACGTCTTCAAATTATTCTTGATTTTCGTTGGTTTTTGCATATATTTTTGTTTTTAATACACACGGACCTGGGTACCGTTAATGGTGGTCCCAAAACATAAAAGGTGACGTTTACTAAACGTAATCAGTTCAAATTGATTATTGCTGAAAAAACAATCAAATTTCAGACACAATCCACGAGTCAAAACGATGAACCTTAATGACTTCACGATTTCTACAGTATAAAACGAGATATCACTAAAATGCTGCAGACGATTTTCAAATATGGTAGCACTTCGAGTTATCATTAACTTTGCATAATGTCTCATTATAGATCTAATGATTCTGTATCCATATCTTTATGACCATGGTACTTTAGATGACGTAGTGATCTAGTCGCTCTTTACCACTGATAAATACAAATTATTAGAGATAATAAAGTACTCAATTGTATTAATCATAAATGCACGAGTTGTCAATATTGCATATACAGAATGCACAGGAAAAATATTGAAAATACATGATATTACATTTTATTTACACAAAAACAAGAACAGGGAGGAAATGGCTGTAAAGAATGCCCACAGCCAGAGAAGTTAGTTGAGATTAAGTTACTCTAACAACATGAAGATAACGGCGCACCTAAAACTGATTGTTAAATAAGAGGACAAAAACCTGTGCTAACAGTACTAACGTAAAAAGTATATAAAAATCAATAAACGTGAATAAGTCATGAAGAATTTAAGCTTTGTGGATCCTGAATACTGCATTTCTTTTATTAAATATACATTATTTATAATGCTATTACAACGCAGGTTTTTAGATTTTTCTTTTAACTGCAGACTTGACATTTGAGGACAAGACCTGAACACAATTAAAAGCTGCTAAATCATGATGATGGATTATTGCTATGTTGGTTATGTACTAAGTAGTGCATTTGATAGTGGTACCTCATGATAATTTATGAGATTTTTGAATAATTCAACGAATTTTTTTTTTGTGGATTAAGGTAAAGGGGAAAATAGAAAAAATAATCATAATTAATTTAAATGTTCTAGTTATGTAGATAAAATACCATATCTGTATATCAAATTCCTACCTGCAGAGTAGAGGCTGCTGAGTCACTAGTGTCTGTCAGTCCTGTCCCTCTCGGTATGCTGGACACAATGTACCTGGAGCCCTTTGGCAGAGGCTGTCTAACCACCAGCTTTCCTTTCCTGGTCTCTGCTAGAAACAGACTGTACCAGTAGGCATCGTTGGAGACCAGAGTGGAGTCTGCGATGGTGGAGTTCCTCTCACTGATCACACTGTTCCTGGAGGGAGGAGCTGCTTTGCTGGGCTTGGGTTTCTGACACTTGATCACGATGGTGACCAATATGGTGATGAGCAGCAGAAACGACACCGAGCCCAGACCGATGACCAAATACAGGTTGATGTCTGAGAAGATGTCATATTCCAGAGGCTCCTCAGTCATGTCAGAGTAGGCTTTAACAGCAGTCTCCATTGTGGTCAGTTTGATGGTGACCGTAGCAGAGAGAGCAGGCTCTCCATTGTCCTTGGCTACAACAACAAGCCTCTGGTGGCGTGAATCTCTGTAACTGAACATCCTCATAGTCCGGATCTCTCCGTTGTATTGGTCCAGACTAAACAAGGTGGCGTCAGTCACCTGTAGAAACTGGTAGGTGATCCGAGAGTTGTGCACAGAGTCTGTATCTAAGGCTATCACCTTGGCAACCAGGGATCCTTTATCAGTGGATCTGGGGATCTTTTCCTCCACCACAGAGCCGTGTGCACGCCACGGAGACACAATAACTGGAGCATTGTCGTTCTGGTCCACAATAATGATGTGGACGGTCACATTACTGCTGAGAGGAGGAGAGCCAGAGTCTCTGGCCTCGATGTGGAACAGAAACTCCTTCTCAATCTCATAATCAAAGGTTTTGAGTGCGTAAAGATTACCATTCTCTGGATTGATGGAGAACAGCATGGACATGGAGGTGTTGGCTATCTCCTTCTCTATTATGAAATAAACTAGATACTGGTTTTCATGGAGGTCGGGGTCAAAGGCAGTGAGTGAGCTGAGCAAGGCCCCAGGTGCGTTATTCTCCATGACACGTATAGTATAAAATGACTGGGGGAACTGCGGGACATTGTCATTTACATCCAGCAGCTCTAAAGTCATAGTTTCATTGTCAGATAAAGGAGGAGAGCCTCTGTCTGTCACAGTGAAAGTGATGTCATATTCTGGCACCTTCTCACGGTCTAATGTCTCCGACACTACTAATTCATAATAGTTATCAGAGGACTCCCTCAGTTTGAAAGGCATATTATCTGGAATATGAAGATCAACTATTCCATTATCACCTGAATCTTTATCACTGACACTAACTACAGCTATCACTGTGTCTAACTCCATGTTTTCAGTCACTGGACTCTGAAATGATTTAATTGATATTTCTGGGTGATTATCATTCATGTCTTCTACTAGAATCTTTATGGTGCATTGTCCTGTTAAGCTGCTGGCTCCTTTATCAGCAGCTATAACTTCCATATCATAAATCCTGAAATCTTCATAGTTCAGCATTCCCTTAACTGTAATTTCACCAGTGGCAGGATTCAGATTAAATGTCTCCTGCGTTTTTTCTGATGTATATAAACTGTACGAATATGTTATATCAGAATTTGATCCTTCATCTAAGTCTGTTGCATTAAGATCAACAACAAGACTTCCAATCGGAGAGTTTTCCAATATTTTAACACTAAGATTTTCTTTTTCAAAGGCAGGTGGATTGTCATTTGTGTCCAGAACATGAACAATAACACTAGCAGTGCCAGAACGAGCAGGTGTTCCTCCATCTACAGCTGTAAGTATCAAATTATGAACAGGCTGCTGCTCTCGATCTAATTTCTTTTTTAAGATCAAATCCGCAAATTTCGTTCCATCTCGTCCGGTCTGAACTTCTATATTAAAATATTCACTTTCACTCAAATGATAGGTTTTCACTGAATTGGACCCTACATCAGGATCGACTGCATTACTCAGAGAAAATCTCTCTCCTTTTGGCGTCGCTTCAGATACATCTAAATGTATGGCGTCTCTTCGAAATTGCGGGGCGTTGTCGTTCATATCAAGAATTTCTACTTCAATATTAAATATTCGTAAAGGGTTTTCTAATATAACCTCCAGTCTAAGATAGCAAGACGCTGACGACTTGGTGGTGCAGATATTTTCCCTGTCAATCTTCTCAACAACATACAGCTCACCAGTCTCTTTGTTCACATCCAGATATTTCTTGTTCGCGATGATATCAAGACGCATCTTCCTCTGATTCAGTGATTTAACATCCAGACTGAGATCGGTGGCGAGATTAGCCACAACGGATCCTTCTTTGATTTCTTCGGGCATTGAATAATGAGTTACTGAACCCGATATCTGACACACAATCGAAAACAGAAGAGCAATGAACAGCACGTACCATTTCTCTGACTCCATTGTTATGAGGTACCCTTTGTTGTTCACGGACTTGCAGCACTTTAAATGATATTCTTTACTTTCCAATAATATAAAAATTTCCTGTAACGGATTTGACTACAAATATTTTCACACAAAAAGTTTCCCGCTATGTTGTTCCCGCAGTAAAATGGCCACACGTCTTTTCGCATTGCACTTTCAGCACCACTGAGCTATCCGGTCGTATCCCGACTTCCACAGTGAATGCTGGTTACGCTCGTAGTTCGACCTTTTACTAACGGAACAGCGACACCGATAATATATAATATTATATCAGAGATTTGAATGTTTTTGTTGTATAAATATATATATCTATATATAGATAGATAGATAGATAGATAGATAGATAGATAGATAGATAGATAGATAGATAGATAGATAGATAGATAGATAGAGTACAAAAAATAACAGGTGCGTTTAGAAATACTATAATACTATTAATGAGCTTAAATAACAGTAAATCACTCCTGAATTTTACATTGTGAAAGAAGTCTACTGTATATGATGAATGAATAATGAATATAAAAAATCATGAACATAAATACAAATATCGACACTGAACTCTCACCTGCAGAGTAGAAGCTGCTGAGTCACTAGTGTCTGTCAGCCCTGTCCCTCTCGGTATGCTGGACACAATGTACCTGGAGCCCTTTGGCAGAGGCTGTCTAACCACCAACTTTCCTTTCCTGGTCTCTGCTAGAAACAGACTGTACCAGTAGGCATCGTTGGAGACCAGAGTGGAGTCTGCAATGGTGGAGTTCCTCTCACTGATCACACTGTTCCTGGAGGGAGGAGCTGCTTTGCTGGGCTTGGGTTTCTGACACTTGATCACGATGGTGACCAATATGGTGATGAGCAGCAGAAACGACACCGAGCCCAGACCGATGACCAAATACAGGTTGATGTCTGAGAAGATGTCATATTCCAGAGGCTCCTCAGTCATGTCAGAGTAGGCTTTAACAGCAGTCTCCATTGTGATCAGTTTGATGGTGACTGTAGCAGAGAGAGCAGGCTCTCCGTTGTCCTTGGCAACAACAACAAGTCTCTGGTGGCGTGGATCTCTGTAACTGAACATCCTCATAGTCCGGATCTCTCCATTGTATTGGTCCAGACTGAACAAGGTGGCGTCAGTCACTTGTAGAAACTGGTAGGTGATCCGAGAGTTGTGCACAGAGTCTGTGTCTAAGGCTATCACCTTGGCAACCAGGGATCCTTTATCAGTGGATCTGGGGATCTTTTCCTCCACCACAGAGCCCTGTGCACGCCACGGAGACACAATAACTGGAGCATTGTCGTTCTGGTCCACAATAATGATGTGGACGGTCACGTTACTGCTGAGAGGAGGAGAGCCAGAGTCTCTGGCCTCGATGTGGAACAGAAACTCCTTCTCAATCTCATAATCAAAGGTTTTGAGTGCGTAAAGATTACCATTCTCTGGATTGATGGAGAACAGCATGGACATGGATGTGTTGGCTATCTCCTTCTCTATTATGAAATAAACTAGATACTGGTTTTCATGGAGGTCGGGGTCAAAGGCAGTGAGTGAGCTGAGCAAGGCCCCAGGTGCGTTATTCTCCATGACACGTATAGTATAAAATGACTGGGGGAACTGTGGCGCGTTGTCATTAACATCCAGCAGATGGACAGTTATTGTTTCATTATCAGATAAAGGTGGCATCCCTGCGTCTGTTACAATTAGAGTAATGTCATATTCAGGTACTGTTTCGCGATCTAAAGGCTCGGACACAATGAGCTTGTAATGCATGGGTCGATCTGAAGATGTATTAATTGTAAAGGGCATGGGTCGATGTATAGTTAAGCTTACTTTTCCGTTATCTCCCGTGTCTCTATCACTTATATCTACAAGTGCAATAACACTCCCTACTGCTACGTTCTCCTCCACTGTGTTTTTAACAGACTGTATGATGATTTCCGGATAATTATCGTTCATGTCCTTCACATTAACGACCACTTTGCACTGACCAAGCAAGGGATGCGTGCCTTTATCTCTGGCCTCGATGTGCATCTCATAGAATTTCATATCTTCATAGTCTATAGTTCCTTTCACAGTTATCTCTCCAGTGTTATGATTCAGTGAAAATACTTCTTGTGTTTTCTCCGACGTGTAAAGGGTGAATGAGTACACAATCTCTGAATTCAAACCCTCGTCAAGGTCCGAGGCGTTTAGCTTCATCACTAAGGTCCCTATTGGGGTGTTTTCCGTCATGTTAATTGTATAAGTCTGCTTATCAAACCGTGGGGGATTATCGTTTGTGTCCTGTACTCTTACAATAATATTAGCAGTGCCAGAGCGCACTGGGACACCGCCATCCACTGCAGTCAGTATTAAATTATGAACAGCAGTCTGTTCTCTATCCAACGATTTGGTCAACACCAAGTCTACATACTGAGTTCCGTCGCTACCTGTCTGAATTTCGATTGTGAAGTGTTCGCTAACACTGAGTTTGTACGTTTTAATTGTATTTATACCAACATCTGGATCCACGCCGTTGGGCAGGGAGAACCTCTCGCCCGGCGTTGCAGATTCTGAAACGTCAAGCTCTACTCTGTCCCGTCGGAAATGTGGAGCGTTATCGTTTATGTCCGTTATTCCAAGCTCGATGTTGAAGATACGTAAGGGGCTTTCTATGATCACATCGAGCTTTAAAAAGCAGGACGCGGGTTTCGCCGGACAAAGATATTCCCTGTCCATTTTTTCTACGATGTACAGTTCGCCCGTCTTTTTGTTAAAATCCAGGTATTTTTTGTTGGAAAAAATATCAAGTTTTACCTCTCGTTGCGCCAAACCTCCAGGCTCAAGTCCCAGATCTGCAGCCAGATTAGCCACAACAGATCCCCTTTCCTTCTCCTCGGGTATGGAGTACCGTGTCACCGACAAAGCGGGTGGCCATGTTGCACACAAGACAAAGACGGCAATGCAAAATCTCATCCTTTCCTTTGCAGCAAAAAAATAAGCCAGATCCTAAAAGCCGTTTTATGTCTGTGATTCTTAAGATTTCACAGAATATCTTTGCAAAAAATCCAGAAAAACAATAGAAATGAATGAATTAAGGTTCTGTGTGTAAATAATCATAAGCGCCCATTTAAGAAAGCAGTGTCCTTTGCCTTTACAAATGGGTGTGTCATGACTTCAGAGAAGCAGAGGTAGTGTGCTCTAGTGGTCAACAGTGACACCGTGTGATACACGCTAAACATAGTGTATTGAATTCTTCAGCTCTGAAATCAGCTTTGCGGCTTCGCAAGGCAGTGACGCATGGAAGGACATCCCCAAACACACACACAGGCGCACGAGCAGCACTGTGTGCTTTATCCTGAAAACATCTCTCATTCATTGGGCATGTCTTCAAAAGACAGTTGTTTGTTTGTTTTGTAATAGTAAAGGATTAATTTCAACTATTGTCTAAGCTCTTTATAACAAGGGAATAAATCATGGAGGATAAAACAATCTACTATCCTTAAGTTGGCATGTCTTTATCTTATTTACATGCCACTAGATGATTTATAACAGCTCCTACATTACTGAGGTATATGATTGTATAATAAAGACATAAACCTTTCTAGCTTTCTGTGCCTTTATACAACACGTTCTCACACACAAGCCTGTTGGCGCTGTTACTACTTGACGCCAGCCTACTACTGTCTGACCTAAGCTGGCAAATGACCTGTGCTGGTAGATGCTACTTTACAGTTTGTAGTTTGTGACTTTTATTTTCATTTACTTTTTGTCAGTGGTAAGACATTATAAAACACATTGAAGGAATACAAAAACAGTCAGAGTTTTGTTCAGAGAACTACGTGCGCACGGGTGAGTGATCGGGTGATACTCACACCGAGGCTTTGCAGTCAGCTTTATTTATACTCAAGCATGTTTGCGTCACAGACACATGTAGGAAGAGATAACATACAACTCCTTACTAAGCATAAAACATATACGTTCAACTGCTAGTAAGTAACTGGTCAAGCCTATCTTAAGGGAAACAGAAGCCAGTTGGTTCCTGTTCACAACGGCAGACTCAGCAAGGGTGAGGTTTCCTGTGGCAACCTCCTTATGCAAGTCATTTTCTTAGAAGTCAGCAAGGCTCACCTGAATGTGTAGTGACAAGATACATGTAGTATAAAATATATGAACATCATTGTACATTCGCAAACCTATTTAGGGAAAGCATGTTATTTAATAAAACATTAAACAAAATCTCTTAACACTTTTATATTGATTTTTAAAAGTTTAAACCATGTTTTGTTTTGTTTTGCCTGTAATATGGAAACAGTCAAGAAATCCGCATGTAGTTGGTCTCTACAAGATAGCAGCCAAATTGTAGTGAAGTTGAAGTAGGTATTGGACTAAAACAAACACAAGGTATGCATTTAACTTTATAGTAGTTTAGGGGGGAAAAGCATTCAGTCTAAGGAGGATTAAGTAACAGAAAGTTTTTCAGGGTAAACATCCACAATAAGTAACAGTTGAAGTGTAAGTGGAGTATAGTGTTTACTAGATTTTACCACATATACTCCACAAGGCTACACATTTGAGAGGTGCAGTAGGGGTGAAGAACAATGATGAAGATGTGGGTGGGTGTGATGTAATCAGTGAGAGGACACTGTGATAAAACCTGGAGGTGAATTGTGTTAAGGAGACGTGCGTCCCTCCTTGATCTGACACCTAAATGACAGCTGACAGCAGCAAAGAGTAGTGCCAAAATCTGACTGGTTGGAATCAGGAAAGAGTGATACTCTCAATCAAAGGATGTTTACAGCTGGCAGAGAAAGAGAGAGAAAGATAGAGAGCATGTGTCAGAGTTTACTGCAGCTGCCTTAGCATAATCTCTCACCATGCAATTCGTCTCCTTTTAGATTACTGTTTTGTCAAAGTTCTTGACAAAAAGGGGAATTAAGGTCAGCTTTTTACCTCCCACCACTGGCTGTGTATGTGAAATGTTTGCACACAGTTATCATGCACCGTTATGTTCCTGATTTCAGTCTGACTGTTGTACTCTGCAAGCCAGAGTACAAGCTGCGATCCACAGACAGCTCTCACTGATGGAAAAAATATGTTATGCAATGTTCTAATTAGTGTGAGCTCTATGCTAGTCAAGGATACACTCAGTACACTTAGTGCCTGGAAGTATTTCCAGGCTGCAATAAAATTATTATCTGCTCATTAAAGTACACTCATAACTGCTCTTGTGACAAGCCCGTAGAAGGAAAAGTGTTATTGTGCAATAGTTTTAAGGCAAAGGACAATGGGATTGATAAATGTAATAAAAAGCTCACTGGGGACTTCCACTGTATATGGATCGTCATGTTCACAGAAGAGAGAGAGCTACACATCACCGGCCTGGGTATTGTGGTTTACCTTCTGTACTGCAACTGGATTACATCACAGTTTACAATAAGACACTTACTGACACTGTCACTTTATCAATGCTGGTCATTATGCCCTTTTGCTGCTAAAGTATTTATACCTATATTTATACCTACATTTCTATATCTATACTCCCGACTGGTGCAGGTATTTGTTTTTGTTTTTTTAAACTATTAATTTATTCACTATTTTAAATACTGTTTCTTTGTTATTCTGTTTCTTTTCGCTCCAGGACCATGTGTACGTAATTTCGTTCCACCTCATGTAAACATGTGATGCGAATGACAATAAAGCTCCTTGAATCCTTGAAGTTTCCCTTGAAGACCTAAGCTGACAGTTCGTCATGATGAGGAGAACCCTGTGTTTAAAAGAGCCAAAAGGAGTGCCAGTGATCATCACAGCCTCTAACACTCTAACCTCAGTTATCTGATTATCTATTATTTCTGGTCCCACAAGTGGACTAGGTGAGTCTGGCCTGTATCTATGGATGCTTTAAGCAGGTCACACCCAACTGTAATCTTCACTTTTTGTAGTTTTTTGTGTTAATTCAACATGTATTATTTTCTAATCAATCATTGCTTAAAATGCCATTGCCTTTGTACATACACTGTAAGGATTGGCTAGAAAATGCCTCTAAAAATGTGAAACCTGACTTTTTCTAATTAATAGTCTTGGTCAAAATAATTTTAGATTTGTTGAAGATGAAACTAATTTGGAAACAGCACTGGTCACTAGAATGTGAATGTGTCTGAGTCACTACTTTATGTAGCTTCATGGTTTGGAATGCTTAATTTAAAACATTTTATTATCTGAAACCACAACTTTACATTTAAAAAATCCATGCACACCTGATATAAAAAGTGAGATTTGATGGAAATGATTGTTACATTTATTTAATTATCTTAAAGATTGAAAATTAAGTTTAAAAATGTACATGGAGCCATCTTACACATAAAATGGTGGCTCACTAATATCTGTGGTAGTACTGGTAGTAATCCTCGACCTCCAAGGTTTTATTACATTTTATTACAATTTTTTAAATTACTTTTTCATTATGCTTTGTCACAAGAACGCACTAGACTTTGCAATATAGGCTCAGATGTTATCACACATGAGACCATTCATGAAGAATCTGATCTCCCCATATGACAACAACCCTAAGCAAACAGACAGAGTCATAAAGGGCTTCAGAGACACAAAAAATGAGCAACAGTGGGGGCCCATGCAACAGACAGTATGACTCCCACTGAGATTCGACCAGATTTTTTGTTTTTGTTTGTTTGTTTTGTTTGTACATTACATGGTGTCCTCACCCTCCTGTCTTAATGCATTTAGCCAGATTTTATTTTGTTTTTTATTTTGATTTTGCTATAGTTCTACCTTAAGTCCTTTGTACCTGCCCAGCCCCACACTTAATAATTTTACAAAATAAAATATTTTCTGTTATATTTTCTGTCCAACAAGTTTTGTTTGGAGGGGAACAATTCTCCCTGGGTTGGATAAGAGTTTTAAAAAAGTGGATCACTAAAATAATTTTTACTCAATGATGCCCTCTACCGGGGAACTATTTTGTGGAAAAACTGGTCAGTATATTTACTGTGAAAACGTTGTGATCATAAATTAATCAAATTTAAACATCTATAATATATAAATAACTTAACTTACAGTTTACTAAGTAGTGTTTGGAGGCACTTGTCCTTTTTTTGTCCTTTACTTGAGTATTTAAACCACATTTCATCTATGTTTCTTTGTGTAATTGTGTGTTTTTCACTCAACTACTTTATTTATGTATTTATATTTTGGGGGAAACTGTAGTAGTTAGTTTGCAGAGTAAGATGTGGTTAACTAAAGAAAACAAACAAACAGAGATTAATGTAATCAACAGTATTTAAAGCTTTTCACCACAACAACCTGCAACATTCAATTGCTTCATCTAAGTAGTGCATTTTTGACATTAATGAATGCAAGGTTGTTGTAACAGTGTTTTCATCTTATGTTATGTTGTTGCATTATTGGTTGTTTTTTTTTTTTGTTTTGTTTTTTTGGATAAACCTACCACTGACATTAGGGGGGATATGTAATTTATTTGTATTTTACGAGCATAATTTACACCTCATGAGTTTGTTTTCTTATCACTACTTATAAAATTAAAAAACAAAACATTTTAAGAGGTCATGATTTATGTATGTGAGAGGCTGCTGTGAAAGCATTAAATCCAGCCTGCTGCACCGTGCTCGAAGCGCCCTCTGGTGGACAACAGGAAACGTTGCAGTTGGATTTAAAGGAACAAATGGACAAAGCAGTTTCAGCACTATGACAATGGACAGCTCCCAGTGCGACCGACAGTAATGGTTAAATGATGTGGAAATGAAGCGAGTTTGTCTGCGTTACAAGTCCTGCTATGCTGTAAGAGAAGAAACGTTGAGATTCTATATTTTATCATTTCACTACAATTTCACCAGTTGCTGACTTTAAAGGAAGCTGATATGTATGTGATCTGTTTTATATACATGAATTTGGCGTTTCTGAACGTGTTTAAAACAGAAAGAAAAAAACAATGTCCAACTTCCACTTTATTTCAAGGATCAAAACCTGAAAATGAGCCAAGCCGATCTAAAAATGGCTGCCCCTTCCACTGTCCCTGTGGATCACCTTACTACAGAGAAGGTTAGTCTGCTCCCCTCCATGCTCTCCATGGACACCCGTTTCCTTATTAACAACATTATTTTCAATCTGAGCCATAGGACAACCTAATTACCCTGCTCATTTCTGGCCAGTGGCCAGCTCCCATCTGTTGATGCTGTGAACTAATTCCCAGAGAAGAAAGAAATAAAAGGGCATACATAGAGAGAGAGAAGCCACAGGCCCCCTTGCTCAGATTCAGGTGTGGCATTTGGAGTTAAGAGCCCCCCACCCCACGCCATCCTTTCCTTTTCCTCCCTTGTATTCCTGTTCGTGGTCTTAATTAAAGTGATATTTCGAGAGAGGAGGTTCTGTTTGTTCAGTTAATGAACCCCACTATTCTCTGCGGGCAAATGGAAATGCAAGCACTCCAATTAGCATATGTTAGCATTTTACTATGTTTATTCCTCACCGTGGAAAACAGCTTACCAAGGCGAAAAGCTTTTCACCCTTGTACGAGTAGCTCTGGAACTTTTTCACCTCAAAATAATTAACTCAGGCTAATTAAACATAGATCTGGAAAACTTACATCTAAATCATTTATGCGTGCACATCGACTGAATCTGCATTTTGGTGCAGGGATTATGTTTTATGAATTATAGCAGGTCACAAATGCTTGCTTGAAAGAAAAGAGGAAGGCCATATGAAAAAAATACTTTATTTTCATAAATGTATACAGTACATGTGTAAAGGAAGGAACCCTCCCCTGTCATTACAGTAGTCTGCTTCATGGTGCAGCTTGCATATACATACTTACTGTTTGTCATATTCACACAAGCTCTGTTAGCAAACAAAGATACAAAAAGGAAAAGCACGTCTTCTTTTTCATGTAACCAAAAAATATAAATTCATATAAGGATGTGCAAAATTATTGTCCACGAATGCTTTTTCGAAAACTATTTTGGATGTAACTGCTGCTCCAGTTTGATTGTCTAAATAATAATAATGATAATTCTAATAATAAAAACAGACACATATGCTGACAATGTTGCAGTGGCATGTCAAATAAATAGCCATCAGACCTTCATTATCCTTCTTCAAAACAGATTGTCCATTCATTATTTCTCTTTCTCTTTCTATTTTCATACCACTTATAAATCATATGTTCATTAATTTATGTACTGGCCGGGCTCTACCTCTGTTTTCATATAAGGATATCCATCTTTTTAATCATCCACTAGGGCAGTTATTGAAAAGTCAGTCATTGTACAGGTCATTATTTATGATCGCAGTCTCTCCCTGGGGCGACATCTGGAGACGTCGCTTCTTTCCAAAAGTAGAAAATGAATTGTGGACATCTAGGTCGCTTCGCTGTGCAGCAGGCCTCAGGGTGCAAAAGCCTGATGGCGTCCCAGGGATGTACACATTGTGGTGGTAATCGGGTGGTGGGTGTGGGTGCGGGTGGGAGGGGATTGAAGGCTGCTGCTGCTGGGGAGGAGGTGTACACCGAGGAGTCCAGGGGCGAGAGGGGATCCCACTGGGTGAAGGAGACATCTTATAATCTATAACATGAGGAGAAAGGAGAGAAGAAACAACTGCTTATTATTCAATACTGACTCATGTCCTTACAGCTTTTTAAAAAAAAAATGCTGTAAGGACTGTTAACGATTAAATGCAGTAAAAGGAGCAGTGATCTGTTTAGTGGTCAGTTTAGTGAGGATGAGGTAAGCCGTCAGCTACAAGTGAGTTAAGGGAATAACAAAAAAAAGTCAAAAAATAAAGAACGAGGATGCGCTGCGTGTGGAATATTAAAGTAGTGTAGATGAAATACTCCATATGCATACATAAGCAGGAATGCATTTAGCCTCTCTCACCTTTCATGCCTCTCATGTGAGTACCCCAGGTCCAGTATTGTCCAGGTGCCATTGAGGTGACATAGTTTTCTGGGTCTGCATGCATGGCTTTTCGCATGAGGGTGCCATCCATGTTTATGGAATTGTAACTACAAATGAAATAAGTCTGTGTAACTTCACCGTTGACTCATATTTATGAAATGCAAATCATATTGACATGAGCATTTTTATCCAGACTGTATGCTTTAGAGCTTTATTGAGCACATACTTGTGTGTGTGTGTGTGTGTGTGTGTGTGTGTGTGTGTGTGTGTGTGTGTGTGTGTGTGTGTGTGTTTGGGGGGGGGGGGGGGGGGGGCATAATGCTGCTCTACAGAAATCAGGTCAAAGTTCAGAACTATACCTTTTAATAGAGGAGTTTTGGTTCTTCGTGAGAGTCCAGTCTGTGTTTGGCTGCTTTAGCTGCAGAGGGAAGATATTGTCAGAGTTAAAGGAAGGGTATTCATGTTAACGATCAGTTCCGTGTGGCTCTATTTTTAATTTCATCTAAACGATGTCTGTTATGATAGAGGTCACTGATAGCTGACAGGAGTAGACTTTCTTGGGATCCCTCCTGAATTGAAGACACGATTCTTTTCAGATGGATCGTGGCTGCCGCCCCGTGGATGTTTGGCAGAACATGCTCATTTCAAGAGTGGAGGTGGTGACGCCTCCAGCTACGATTCGCCTGTCACTTAGTTTTGCTTTTATCCTCCGTGGCGCAGCGGGAAGGGTGAAAGAGAGCACCCGAGTGATATTTATTCCAGTTTGATTCTCATAGTATGGATTCCACGCTCCATTAATTCACCTAAAGTTGTTAACGAGAAGAATGCGACGTAAGCTATTATTAGAATCGGTATTCAAAATACTCTCCTCAGCCAGCTATGCACAAAACCAATTAGAACCCCACCGGGATGAAACGAAACATGATTTTAATCTTCAAAGGGAACCGTGCCAGGGAGGAAATTAAGAAAATTACACACGTCATTGTTTTGTGGATTTTATGCATCATTTTACATTAATATTTGCCTGACGCTCCTCGAGCAAGGTTTTTAATTAAAAGTCTCGCAGAGAGCCTTGAAAAGTTTGCGGCCCTCGCAGCTGTAAATGGAGCAACCCAGCACGTCTCGCCACGCATTCACACCGTGGCACACATTCGCCTACCTGTCCTGTGTGTCGTGCACGCTTCGATGTGTGTTTAATCTCCCTTTTCACCTTCAATTCGTCAACTTAAGCGCGGTTATGCACTTGCTTCGAGTATTTGTGATTCCTTGTGATTTGTCTTTGACGCGCCAGAGACAACCTCACTGTGACTCACGTGAGCACGCCGAGGGGCACCACCGGGTGATTTGGTGGAGCCAATTAATAACAAAAAGGACACTTTCTCCTGAAGGAGTTTAGCTACAGGCGGCACATTCACTGTGACCTCGAATTCCCTCTTGTGGCCAGAGGTGTATGTGTCAGTGACCGGGCTGACATTTCTCAGTCAGCCTGGTGGAGTCTGGTATCAAGGCCCTGACTCTTTGTCCCCTCCGCGCTATTAATCAAAGCGCGGAGGGGACAAAGAGTCAGGGCCGATTCATACCGGAATCGGCACTACGCACACATTTATGGTCTGCTGCTCCGTCTATTAAGATTATTAAAAAAAAACCAAAAAAAAAAACCACGGGCGTAGACACCCTGCCTCTGTAAACTACCCCCTTCCTCGTCTCCTTTCTCCCCTCTCCTTCCTTCCCTTTCACCCCCTCCTCTTCCCCACCCTTGCTCGACAAATATGAAGCCACATCTCTCTTTCTCTCCTCGCATTCAGAGGACAGTGCTGGGGCCGATCTACAGGCTGTCCACGTCTCAGTCCAGCCATGTCCTTGCGCCCCCTCCTTCTCCTTGCCCCCTCCCCTCGCGATGTCCTCCCCTGTCTCCCCAAAACCGACCATTTGCCATTTTTCATCAATAATGGACAGCCACCCCCCTCTTGCGAATACGCCACATTGTGTCTGGTATAATGGTTCGGTCGTCCTTGTGCCCTTGAGGCATAGTTAGTGAGGTTATCTGCCCTATATTGTTAGTTTGAAAACAAGAAGGCGTGTTCACAAACCCGAGTGCCCGTGACATGGATTGCCTGAACCCAAGGCTGACAATTCCAAACAGCTGCCATTCACCTTCATGTTTGTAACCTTGACTTTTTGTTCAGGTAGATACGCTGGAAGCAGGTGTGTGCAGGCGCCACGTCACTGCATAAAAACTGTGTGGCAACAACGCTGGATGATGTAGACATTGTTCTCGCAGGTCACAATCTCTATAATTAGTTCTCGAATTATTATTAAATGCTTGAATTGATACCAAGACTGAACAGAGGAGACTGCCTGAACTACATCTCATCTTCCTCTCGCGCAGTAATTGACATCTCACTTCGTTCGCAGACACGGTTTTTTGAACAGCATATGCTCCTCGCAAGATGGGGCTTTACACTTTCATTAACATGTCAATTAAAATGTAATCTCACGTCGTCTCATTTCATTTCCCGGGTGCAAAACATTAACATGGGCAGCACAATTAGAATTCATTATTGCCACAATTATATTAAAACGCTGTGGAGACGACACGCTGTGCGAAAACACTAACGAGGGAGTGATAGAAGAAAAGAGTGACTTTACTGAAGGTTTTCCTCAAGTTGAGTACAAGCCTGTATGGCATGCGCGATTTGACCTTCATGGGAGAATGTCACAGTCTAGATTCACATCTGATGGAAACTGAGTTGATAGTTGTTATTGTGTCAGTGTGTGGAATGGGGTGGAATTAAACGAGCAGCTCGCTCTCCTTTGTTTTATACTATATGCTGATTTCACTCTACCTCACTGGGAGTAGTTGCTCCGTTGTTCACAGATGCGCTCCGGCTTTGCGCGTTCCACGAGTTTTCCGCGCTCTTTGCCTCGTTGTTCCTCGGTGTGCTGCTCGGGCTGCACGGCTTCAGAAACATAAAGTCACTTTTGGCTGATTCGGGGGTTAGACACACTTTATAACAATATGATTGAGAGAGACTGCTATTTCCATTCACCTCCATGCAGTTCGTGGGCACTTTGGCGGCGGATGAAATCTGCAGGTTGAGGTTGGATTTTTTGAACATCTCCGGGGGCGGCTCTGGCTGAAACCCCCCGCAGCAGCAGCAGGATAGGGGGGGCAGGTTGTACCCGCTGAGAGTCTCGCTATCCTTGTAGCACTTTACTGCAGCCAGCACGATGATAGCCACCAGGAATATTAAGGATATCGTGCTCAGGGACACGATCAAGTAGAGAGCGAGGTTTGAAGGGGGCTGCGGGCTGAGTGTGAGGTCCCCGAAATCTGACAGGGACTCGGGCACGCTGTCTACCACTGTGAGGACAATGGAGACAGTGGCGGAAAGCGGTGGCTGCCCGTTGTCCTTGACTAATATTACCAGTCTCTGTCTTGTTGCGTCTTTTTCTACTATTCGACGAATAGTCCTGATTTCTCCCGTGTACAGAGCTACGCTGAACAGCCCCGGGTCTGTAGCCTGTAACACCTGATAGGACAAGCGGGAGTTCTGCCCCGCGTCTGCGTCTATCGCTGTTATTTTGGTAACCAGATAACCAGCGTCTACTGCCCGCGGAACCACCTCTGTGGCCACAGTGCCGTTTTTCGGCAGTGGGGATATGACAACAGGTGCGTTGTCGTTCTGGTCCAAGACAAAGACGTTAACTGTGACATTACTCGCGAGAGGGGGGAAGCCTGCGTCCTGTGCCTGTACCAGAATCTGAAAGTTTCTTAATTGTTCGTAATCAAAGGAGCGCAGTGCGTAGATGTTGCCGTTGTCAGAGTTGATTGAGACATAAGTGGACACGGGCATGCCCTGAATCTGACCCTCCAGAATAGAATAAGACAGATAGGCGTTCTGGTTAGAATCGGGGTCGAATGCAGTTACAGAGCAAATGGAAGCGCCTGGGGCATTATTCTCGGTCACATAAACTGTGTATGAAGGTTGGGAAAACCGCGGGGGGTTGTCGTTAATGTCAGACACTTGAACGAGAATGGTTTTCCTGGTAGAGAGCGAAGGAGAGCCCAGGTCTCGTGCTGTGAGGGTGATGTTGTATTCGGACACGGTTTCTCTGTCCAGAAACTCGCTTGTCACTAGAGTGTAATAGTTTTTAAAAGATGAGTGGAGCTGAAAGGGAACATTGTTTGGAATTTGGCAGTCAACGTTTCCGTTCTCTCCCGAGTCCCGGTCCATAACACTGATAACCGCTATCACCGTACCTGCTGGCGCATCTTCCTGAACGGGAGTGGACACTGATGTGAGGATAACTTCGGGAGCGTTGTCATTTACATCCAGGATGTCCACCAGCACTTTGCCGTGTACGGCCACGGCCGAGGGTCCCCTGTCTTTCGCTTGCACATACAACTCATACACACTTGCTTTCTCGTAGTCCACAATACCCTTCACTCGGATTTCACCCATGTACGGGTCCACGCTGAACAGTTCGCGCACCTTGAGTGGTGCGTGTCCGCTGAACGCATAAGTAACCTCCCCGTTTGAGCCCTCATCCAGGTCTGTGGCGTTCAGTTTCAGCACCAGCGTCCCTCTCGGTGCGTTCTCCACCAGGCTCGCGCGGTAAACTGCGCGGTCAAACACAGGCACGTTATCGTTGGCATCCAAAACTGTAATAGTTATCAGAGCTGTCCCGGAGCGTTCCGGTGACCCCCCGTCATAAGCAGTCAGAACCATTTCGTGCTTTTTCTGCTGTTCCCGGTCCAGTGGGGTGTCCAGCACGAGCTCAGCAAACTTGCTTCCATCATTGCGCGTCTGAATGTTCAGTGCGAAGTGCTCGTTTGCGCTCAGCAGGTATGAGCGCAGAGAGTTGGTGCCAACGTCCTGGTCCTGGGCGCTCTCCAACGGGAAACGAGAGCCGGGCGCAGCGGACTCTGTGATGTCAAGATTAAACTCGCTCCACGGGAAACTGGGGGAGTTGTCATTCACGTCTAAAATCTCCACTTCAACTCTGTATAGTTCTAACGGGTTTTCTATGACCACTTGTAAGTGCAAAAAACAGTTTGGGCTTCGTTCACAAAGCTCTTCTCTGTCTATCTTTTCGTTGACGAAGAGAATCCCGTTCTCCAAGTTCACTTCCAAGTACTGTTTCTTTGCGCCAGAAACGATACGAAACCGACGGGCTGACAGCTTTGCCACATCCAAACCCAGGTCTTCGGCGATGTTGCCCACAAAAGCTCCATGCTCCAGCTCTTCTGGGATGGAGTAGCGAATTTGCGCGAGAACCAAGTCCACGACACACGCGCACAGAAGCAGACATATAACCAGGCCCGTCACCGGCACCCAGCTGCCTCTGGAGAGAATGTGATCCATTTCAGCCCCGTGCGTAAAAGCACCTCACACGGACATCTTTCGCCTTATAAAGACATTCAGCTGTACATAATAGAGAAAAGGAGCCTGTCCTAAGATTGAAGTTAGTCACATTTATTTGTATGGGTAACTTTGCCGAATACTTAGAATGAGAGAGCGGGAGCAGAGTGAAAGCACCTCTCTCGGTGTTGTGCTCCACGCGCAACACCGGTATGAACGGGGGAGGCTCGCGCTTTGATTTTACAGTGTATTAGGCACTTGGAGGAGCCGGTGGGGAGGTGCGTGTGTATGTGTGTGTGTGACAGAGAGAGAGAGGGAGAGAGAGATGGAAAGAGAGATGGAGGGGGTGGACGTGGCTTCTCGCAGCTCCGTATTGGAGGACGCCGACGCGAAATGCGACTCTAATTACTGTAGACGTTTAACCCTTTCACATCCGCGTGTCTGTTCGCCTGACCCATTAAAGTGAGGACAGGGCGTAAGTTTGATACCAGACGTCAGAGCCAGATTTGGATTAGGAGTCAAAGTGTGTCACGGGTGTCCTTTCCTAGGCTGGGTTTACTAGATGAGGATGAGTAAGGATTTGTCTTGGTGTTCCCAGTGCCTTACTGCGCCAGGACCGTGGTAATAGCCAACATCGTGTTATTGTTTTATTGCAATCCTCATTGCACCTTCAGAAAAATAATAAACTATTCTTCTGAGGTCCCATGACTACGTGTTGAAATACAGTAAACAAAACACACAAGCTTAAGCACTCACTCGCTCTGCTTCAAATGGCCCAGTGGCCACTAACAGTAGGCTCCTGGGACTTCATAATGCTTTTTAATTAGAGCTCTTTGAAGATGAATACAAACACTATAAAACAGTCCCATTCATTAATCATCACATACGAAATTGGGTTTTACAAAAAGAATCTTTGATAGGTCAGAGTATTCATTTTTAATCAGTGTTTAAATGAGTGTGAGCTACAGGTTCTGGAACTTAAAACGATTACTTTGAGAATCATAAACGGACAAAAGACCCATACAAATACGCATTACACGGCTTTAATTCACTTAAGTGGGTCTGTACATGTATCAACATAATCAACGTAAAAGCAGTGTCATAAAGCCTCAATCATACTTGTCTCTAATCAGGTATTATACTGTGGTTGGGATTAGATAAATATCTCATAGATGATTTGTTTACAGACTGGCATAAACAGAAAAGGCTGGATCAGAGTGCCATTATAGTTTTGAGATAAAGAGAACAACTCTTTAGAGCACCGCGCATGTTTGTTCACATCTAATCGCTTTCCTGTATATCCTGGTCAGTTAGACAAGCAGTGAGCGGCAGGGAGCAGTTAAAGACAGAGTTAGAGTGCGACCAAAGGCTGCCTTTGTGAATTCAGGTTCTTCTCCAGACAGACACGACTAGCATCCTAATGCCAAAAAAATGGTGGAAATCTGAAAGTCTCTTCATGGGACTGACGACACAGCCTTGGCCCCCGGGCAGCGTTGGGCTTGTTAGCAACTAAAAAGGAAAAGAAGCGAGAAGGAGATGAGAGAGAAAGAACAAGAAACAAACATTTCTGCTTCTTAGGGGCAGCATTTCCTTTTACACTAGACGCTGCATTTTTCTATAAATTGCTCCCAACAACCTGAGGACTGAAACCTCTGTGGAAAATCGTGTTGATGGTTGGTCCTCTTTGAGGGTGATCAGGGAAACAAAGTCTAATGTTGCTGCGATCTTTTCACTTTCAAAACAAATCGAACAGGGCCAAAGGGAATACTTCCACTAGAAGACAGTGGTTGTTTCTGACATTTCTCTCTTAAGCAACTGAGAGAATAACGTTCCCTCTTCATATTCAGCTGGGTTTTTAAAGGAGAGGTAACAAAGGTCACTACTTATTTTTGAATAAAACCGCAATGCTATCAAACCATAAATCCTCATCCCGGAGGAAGATATCGCAGGAAAAAAAGCATTACTTTTACTTCCCTTGAGAACTAAAGTTGGTGCACTTCTATCTCTCCAATAAGCAGCACTGACATGCATTTCCCTCCCCTTTTCAGGAAAAACTAAAATCCCCAGGTTTAAATAAGCAGAAAATACAATCTGCTTGTAGACTTAACCTCAAGCAGATGGTTAAGCTTCTCCAGAAATGATTACATTTCTGGAAAAGAAAAAAAATCACCACCACCACCAGTTCCATTGCTTTTCCCTTCTTTTTAATTAACGGAGTGAAGGATTAGTGTGCAGCTATCCGGGATCAACCGTTCTCCGACGGAAGAATACAAATGTTTTGTGATAAATAATCCCAGAGCACTCGGGCCGGCGGTCCCTCGGTGCCTGTAACATTAACATGCATTACACGCAGCATTAAGCCGGACTCATCCGCCCCTATCGCCTCGCTCACCCAGTTGTCCGACAGAATGACTACTTTCTCTGAACTACCGCTCAGAAGCCATCTGACCGTGACCCGTTCCTCCCCACAGAATGAAAAAGTACTGGTGAGTGGATGAAGGATGGTAAAGTGGTTAGAAACTCATTTGTTATTTTATGCACTTGAAATAAAGGGGGCTGTTTTCTCTATAAGCGCTTTCAGTTCCACTTTAGTGCAGTCTATGTTTTATTTGGCTCATAATGTCCACATGTAAGTGCACCTAAAACGCTATATTTCTTTTCCATTCGTGATCTTGTGGCGCCATCTATTGGACAATATGCGATACCGCAATAAATGGAACGGTTTAAAATTTATGGTGTGCCAAAGTGTTGCTTCTCTTTAACAGCACTGGATAATTTTTTGCTGATACAAAATTAACTCGGATAAGGTTATCTGTAGTTCTGCACCACACAGGAAATCAAGAGAAACACAAGGAAGACTGAACATAAGTTTACTAGTGGAGACCATAATGCGTTTAGTCTTAAAGTGCTCACATTTGCTCACAGTGTTATTCACATAGCTTTAGATGTATTAAAAATGAACCCTTATCAGTATCTACTCTATACAATTAATTCTGCACATTTCACCCTAAAGCATAAAACATTAATTATTCATCTTGTGTGTTTTAGGTAATAATGGACCCCAAATCACCCTTCCACTAAAGCATAGCATCATCTTTTAAGTATATTTGCTTCAATCATCAAAACAATCTGTGTTTCGGTGATAAAGATAATACCACATTAATAAGTTGGCTCAGCAAACACCAGTTCATGGTTTTAACTAAAGGAGTTTATTAATGAAACCAACGTGTTTCCGCCTGTATTCTCCATCACTGGGGAACCCAACGAGCTGAAGCTGGATGTGACTATTAGTCAACACTGAAGGTTAAGTGAAATGATCATATTGAACAGGATTACATGAGAGTTATTGCATGGGTGTCCTTCTCACAGAACTTAGGTTTCTGGAGCCATGTCACTTCGCTCCAGAAGCCATTATTTTCTGGCTTGAGACTTTTTTCTGTGATCCTAGGGGGCCATCTACCGGATATTCATCAGCATAACAGTCAGAGAAACACGAACAAAAGAGCACCAAACTGTATACACCTTATAGATTTACTTTCCTTTGATCTTATTTATTGTCTGATTCATTAATCTGTGTGTGTCAGAGAATAATTTTATAAATTTTTAGGTATCATTTTTTAACCACTCTATGTCTATAATCATTAATTATACTGGTGTCACGCTGTTTTGTCATGCATGATGTACGCATGGTGTAAATGATTTATATACGCTGTCAAGGAGAACTGTATAGGATCTGTGTTTTACGTCACAAAGTTACACATTTAAGGAATTTTAGTGCAGTTTTAAAGAGAAGCTCAACGACAAAAATATAAAGTTAGGCACTGCAAAAAAAAAAAAAAAAAAAAAACCTTACAGAGATGAAAAAATATTGTCGTCAGGCTTATGAATGCGACGGATTTATGAGTACCCTACAACTTCTTTATCAGTGTGAGCACGTCTCGGGCTGTGTCATGGCTGGTTTGAACTGATTTTCGGGGTTAATGCCAGGGTTAGGGTGATCACGTAACTGAGCGCAGACAAACAAGTTAGCGTTTCGGTTGATTTACTGGTATCACAATGGTTCATTAATTTCTCTACTCCCCTTTACTGCTAGTTTCTTTAAAGGTGAAACCGGGACGTGAGTGATGAAATTTCACAGGTGGGCTTTAAATGACGTCTTCCTTTTCAGAAAGTGAACGAAACAATAGAGCCACGTTATCACCAAATATCCACTAGGAGGAGCCAAAGACCAACAAAGTACCTGCGAAGTCTATTTTCCAGATTTTGTCTCCCAATCTGATACACACACGTGAAATAAGGCCAATACATATCATATTTGGACATCTTACTATAAGTCTTGTGTGTGTGTGTGTGTGTGTGTGTGTGTGTGTGTGTGTGTGTGTGTGTGTGTGTGTGTGTGTGTGTGTGTGTGAGAGAGAGAGAGAGAGAGAGAGAGAGAGAGAGAGATTATTTTGATTACTTAAGCAGATGTTGCTCAGCAAGTGTCGGCACGTGTGTTGGGGGGCAAAGGGAAGTGGGTGAGTCAGGAGACAAAATAGAGAGATGTGATGAAAGGGAGGATGACTTCCACCTGCAGTTAGCTTCACCTCATCACTCTGCAGTTCCCATAATAACCTGCTGTATATTGTCTGGTGCTTCTCCATAATATCCATCAGCGAAGACTAACAGAAAAGTGCAGATGTAAAGGTGACAGGAAAGGTGGGAGGTCATGCGAGATTAAGAGATATGAGCATGAAATCATGAGGGAGGGAGACAGGTGAGAAGAGACAAGCGAGGACAAAGAGATCAGAAAAAATGTTAAAGACACATGGTCACATAACCAAGCAGTGAAGTGATGGGAAAATGAAGAGTAGGGATAGGGGAAAGGAGAGGCAGGAAAAAGAGGGAAAGAGAAAGAATAGAGATTTTCGTCCACATGCTCCTCAGCTGTGTAAACTGAAGGTCTCTGCTGCTTCTCGGATTCCCCCGAAGAAGGGGGATATTTATAGGAGGCTGGCAGCGGTAGTGAATGGACCCTTCCTCTGTCACACCCACTAATATTATTATTATTACTTTATATGCGCAAAAATGGAAAATGTCAGCAACCTGAGAGGCCTACAGAGACAGACGTGTGCATGTAGTCTGTCTCACTCCCCGTCAGTGTCTGTGTGCGTCTGCTGTGCGTGTGTCTCCTCATGTTCGTGAGAAACTGTCTGTTGTTGAGACAGAGCAGTTATATGAAATGGGCAAGAAAAAGAAGACCAAATTAGAGAAAACAGGGGGAAAAAAGGGAGAAGCTGGCATGTTGTATCAAGGGGTGTAACCTGATCTACCAAACTTATTAGAGTTGTCAAGGAGTGAGAGTAAGAGAAAGGAAGAGAAAGAGAGAGGTGGAGCAAGGCTAGACAGACACAGACATGAGCACATATTCCAGTTCCAGATTATAAGATTCCCGCAAGTAGTAGACGTGTTGAAACAGACTACACACATACACATGCATACACACACACACAGATATATGCACACTCACTGGCATACAGGTCCATAACCACTTGGTAACAGATGCAAACTCAGGCACACATGCAGAAACACAAACAGTCTGATAGACATAACAGACGTGCACACGCATGCACACATGCTGCGAAGAGAGGAAATTCCGGAGGGAACAGGTGGGAGTGGTGATAGAAATCTATTAGGATGACTTTGATCTTCCTCGTGCCTCTGTCACCACCACTGAAGTACAGTGGATGGATCAGAACATGCTAATCATAATGCATATCTATTCCAATATGTACAGCACCACAGCAAAATAATTGCACAGTAAAAATGTTGCTTTTGTGGAGCAAGATGAAAATAAGTGGCAAGGAATTCTTTTTATACTATGCTTAATGTTTTTCTACCCACTCTTCCCTGCGTTTTCTTGCCAAAGTAAATCAGAGTCTTGGGAGCTTTTTTCAGTGAGAGAAAATTGTCTGAAGAGGGCAGTGTTGAGGGAACCCAAAGGGAGCTGAGTTGGGTTACACCTGAAACTTTACAAATACCTTAATAGGAGTGTAATAGGTGAAATAAAACAGCAGTGTTGACACAGTCGACTTTGATCTTTTAATGTTTATATTTTTCCCAAGATTGTCAACAAGATGATCTGAGGTTGGAGGGAGGGAAGAAAAACACGAGGAAGGAAACAAGGAAGAGACAGAGAGGAGGCAGAGACACAGAGCTGGCACAAATGCAGTGTCTACTGAGGACAGAAGCCAAAGGTTAAGTATGTGTGTGTTTGTTCCCTCTTATGTGTGTGTTCTCAGGGTGACCTGAACTTAAGGACTTATTTAAAAAAAATCATTCAGTACAATGTTTCATTACAAAACAGAAAATTCCAGAATGTCCGTTACATCAGCCAAGATTGTGTGTGTGTCTGTGTTTGGGTGTGCATGTGCGTGTATGTCGGTGGGTGAGTGCCAAGGCAGAGATGAGAGTGGAGAGCCCCTGCCTTAGGGGCAACAAAGACAGTTGATTGACAAGCCGCATGAACATGAATGTGCCTGTGTAAACCTCTCTGTATTAAATTCTTGTATTCACACCACCTTTCCTCTTTTGTGCTTCCACTCCACCTGTCCCTACTTCCAGCTCCCCTCTTTCCAGTCCCCATCATTTTCTACCCTCTTACTCTTTTGACCACCTCTCTGCTTCCTCTTGGCCTACTTTACTGAGAGTATATTAATGACCCCCATGGTAATTAGCTACTTTAAAACATAAAAAAGTCATGAATGGAGACTAAGCTATGAACAGGTTTGCACATAAACACGTTGGTCAGCTCAGAGGGTGCGCTGCATGGCCAAAACATGCACAGCAATCGAGAAAACATGCAAGGAGGAGAAAAAACTCAATTGTGATGGAAACTGTTTGCAGAAATTATTCATTTCCCTCCTTTTTTATGTTTTCCTTATGCTGACTCTATACCCCTCCCTTTCCCCAGTCTCTTTCTTTCACTCTCACTCTTTTCCTCTTGCACATTCCACTCCATTTTGCATATCTCTGACTCCCCCCCTTCCACTATACCTCACCACTTCTTAACACAACTTGCCCCCCCCCCCCCCCCCCATTCTTTCTTTTTCTCTTTCTTTTTTGCCACCTCATTCCCGCCCTCCCCTCACTACCTGACATTGTGGCTCGATGCCCAATGAGTCACACCTCTGCTAAAATCATCAGAGATGGAGGGAGAGGGGAGGGAGGAAAAGAAAGAAATCGTCAGGGAGAGAGAAAAAGCAGGAGAGAATGACAGAGAGAAAAATATAGAAAATAAAAATGGGAGGAGAGAAAGTTAGAGAGGCAAAAAGAGGGAGCCTCCGGGGAAAGAAAAGAGCATAGAGTGCATTTAACTTTTTGACTCCAGTAGTCAGTGTGTGCTTGTCAGTAACAGTTAGCTTGTAGACAACAACACTTTCCACACTGTGCTCAGGCACACACACACATGCACATAGAAACATATGCACATACAACCATACACAAACACAGCCATTCAGTGACATCGTGCAAAAAGCCCACCTGCAGCTTCTACAGGCACACATGCATGCATACAGCAATCAAACATGCAAACAAACCAGAGTAGAACGTGTGGCTGCAGCCCTGCCTCTCTGCTTCAGCCTCCCCCACCCTCTCTAACCGTTGCCTTTGGAAACCACACAAACACTCCCTGTTGGGCAACATCGGGAGTCAGGAGAGGACGTACATCGGTCACACACCTCCCCAGTTCGAAAGCAGATGCATGTGTGAATGTATGCATTTTGTACATATGCTTCTGCTGTACGTTGTTGTGCTTTTGCATAACACGTTACACTTTCTAGAACAGTGCTCATGCAAAAAAAAAGTGAAACCGGTGCTTATTTTACAAAATGTTGCACGAATTGTTGCACGATGAATGTAGCATAGCAGTGTGCAAAACTGTCCAAAAAAACTAAAGATCTAAGAGAGCAAAGGCACACCAAGTGCAGAAATCTGGCATGATGTTATATTCACAGCAGGAAAATCCCAAAGAGATGGATTAGTGGTAGGACTGACAAGTAGTGTTTACTACAGTAAGTCTCCCCCTTGTCCTCTGATTTTACTCATGGCGACCCTTATTCCTCAACTGTGAACTTGGCTTGCTTGTCACAGTGGGGGCGCTGGCTTTAACGAGGCTTGTGTTTTATGAACCCTGAGGGATCGCAACAAGCTGTGTGGATGTTGCACTGTGCCACGTGCCTGTCATCATTCAGCAGTATTGTTTTTGAACATTTTTGTGGCTCAGTCAAACATGCTCCTGCCAAACAGACTGTTTCTGTGGATGAATCAATAGATTTGCTGAAAAATCACCCTGTTCATCAATCAATTGGATTTTCTGTCTTCAAGATCCTCAGGTTGGCTTATCTCTTCATGTCCAGATGGAAAAGAACCAAGCTGGTTTCATGTTTCCTTTATCTTGGGTTTTGCACTAAGGGATTCATTTAGATTTTAGGGAAAGCAAACGCTGAAAACTCTTTAGTACCTTTACAAATGGTACAATCTATTCTGCTTTGATGGGGTCAATCCTAACTGAAGCCCTCGGCTTAGGAAGCGAAAAGGCCTCTACCCTTAGCTGTAATGTTTTTAAAGCCATACCAGCCAGCCACAAAGCTCCTTTGCCCTTTGTACAGAAACACACCAGACAAAACCTTGGAAGCCATCCACTGCAAAGCACATTCCCAAAGTATTTCTCTTCTTTTTACAAGTGTGGGATGGGGTCGAACAACAATTACGGTAAAATGTGACTAATATGTCACAGACATACTGGTGTGTGTTTTTTTCTGACCTGCTGTTTCTTTTTTTCTCTTTTCCATCCATCCTCTTCTCTCTTCTTGAAAATTCTTCCCTCTCACTTCAAACCCCTGTAATTACAAACAAAAGCGCTGACTCTTCTCCAGCTGAAACAATGATAATGATGGAGAGTAGTACGTGTGTGTGTGCGCGCGTGTGTGTCTTCATCAAAGCGGCGTTGACGTTGATGGGTGTAGAGAAATGTGTGGAGGACAGAGAGGATTAACACAATCTGGGCATAAAGCCCTACAACTTAGAGAGTAGTGTGTGTGTGTACATATAATGACTCTGTCTTGATAGCAACGATCCAACACACAGCTGCTCTCTGAGCTTGGCATTTCAATGAGGCAAACAGACACTTGAAGCAAATGAAATACAGACAGAGGCGGTGACAACACAGACAGATCGAAGAGATTTGAGGAGCAGCAGCAGACTCAAGAGCAGGTTGAACTTGAGTAAACAACAAAACAGCGATGTGCATAGAGAGTAAAGTTTGAGACAGAGAAGGGTGACACGATTTTTTTTTCTCGTTGTTGTTGTTGCCATTTTGTTTTGTTTTGTTCCCTCTTTTTGTCACCGCCTAACTTCACACTGTCATGCCAAAACCTGAAAGGACATCTAAACGTTATAGCTTTCAGACAGAGAATGTGCATTTCAGTAGTATGTAGGCCATATGTATGCATGGTTGTGAGGTAGAGAGACTGTTCTGCCCGGTTGTGTTTGGAGTAGGCCCAGGCCAGAGGAGCTCAAAGCCCTGAATGTCATCATCAGAGTTGTCGGGGAGCCAAGCAGTAATCACACCCAGATCACCTACACGCTCACGCCAACTTACAACACCAGTCACTCCAGAGTGGTGTGTGTATGTGTGTCTAAGAAAAAAAAAAAGGCAGACTGAGATTGAGAGAGGGAAAGAAAAACGAAATATAAGAAGTATATGCAGCACGTATGCATCCTCTGTTACTGTGAAAAGTGTGTGCACAGACAAGCATGTGGTGAGTGAATGGAGGTTAGGGGTGTGTGTGCTGGAGAAGCGGGTGTATTTTTCTCTACTCTTTCTTCCTCCCTCTCTTCATGTCAGTCTTTTATCCCACCCCTCTATTTTCCATTTTTACATGCAGCTCCAGATGTGAAGGCAGTGAAATATAAAATTATAGAAATTGGCTTGTTTCTGCACTTTGGCTACATCAAAAAACAACTCAGCCTCTGCTCTTTCTTGACCTGCCACACACACATTCACACTTTTAGATAACAACATTTGAAATATGTGTGACTATTCAACACAGGTAAAAGTGCAAAGTGTAGCAATTCTTGTGTCCAGGGCCTTTATCATTTGTTTGAAAACAGAGCTATCACTATGTGTTCAAGCTTTCATTTGACATAGCTCAAAATCAGAGACGAGCAGCAATCATTGCACGGATTTTGGAGTTGAAAAAGTATATTGAAATGCAGTCCCTCTAAATGCCAGCTCCATGTAAGCGCTTACTAAGCTTAAGTCAAACGACCATTTCATCGTTGCAGGTTTGGAACAAAAACATGAAATGAAACATCATTGAAAGTTTACTTCATGTTTATTCCCAGAACTGGGAGGTTCTGGAAATAAAGTTAGGCCTAAAATTGTGTGTTTCAAGCCAATTCATTTCAGATGAAATTGTATATGGGGATAGGTGACAAATTGAAGGAAAAACCAACATAAAGTTTTGGCCTGCCGTGTGCCACCAGAACAGTTTCACTGAGCCTTGTTATTAATTCTCCAGGTCTCTGGAACACAGCTTGAGAGATTGAGCACTATTTTTCTCAAAGATATTCCCTCACTGAGAATATTATCCCCAGCATCTAATCATTTTCGATGATCATCTTACATGCTGGGAGTGGCGAGTATTGGCTCACACATGAGTCCCAAAACTCTCATAGGTGTTCAGTTGGGTTGGGATGTTACTGGGAAGGCCATGGCATATGATTCACATCATTTTTACACTCAGTGAACTGCTCACTGACCCCTGGTGACCTGTTCGTGGATCGATTGTTATCCTGGAATTTATATCAGGAGAGAAGAGTTTCATCATGGATAAAGAACCCATTCAAACTGCCTCTCTAAGGGGACAAGCGGACCCAAACCATTTTAGCAAAAATGATCCCAGACAGCATACTCTAGCTAATGGATCCATCCCCTCACTAGGTTTTTCTTTCATTTGTAACCATCCATTTTCTTCTGCTTATCCAATTCAGGGGTTTTGAGAGGGCTAGAACCTATCCCAGCTGTCAAAGGAGGAGAGAGGACAACCCTGGACAGGCTGTCATGTAGGCTAATACAAAGAGACAGAAAACTATTCATACTCACATTTACACCTACGGCCAATTTAGAATCACCGAACAACGGTTACAAATGTCTTTGTAAGAGGAGTACCCAGAGAGAGAACGTACAGGCATAGGGAGAACATGAAAACTCCACACAAGAAAAGCCCCAGTCAGCCAATGGATTCAAACCCAGGACCCTCTTGCTGTGAGACAACCACCGCAACATCAGGCCACCATTGTAACTGATCCGTATATGGAAGTAGTATGCCTACCCAGACAGCACAACAATGTATTACTGACATATATCTGCTATGTGGGTAGTGGTAGGAATTACATGGCAGTGACATGTGTTTGCTCATTGGAAAGAAGTTGTTTCTTTACCTCTTAGCACTGCTTTGTCTACATTCCAATTCTCTCTGCGCAACCCACATAGAGAGAGATTCGGTAGCATTAATGTATCTTTTTAATGGGCAAGACGTTGGGGCAGTGTCACCTACCTCCGCTTCACTGACGCTGCCTGCGCAATCTGACAAGGGAGGCATCAGGTAGCACTGACATTGTTTTCTCACTAAAAAGATGTAACATGTAACAGCAACTTCCTACTGCTCTCTATGTAATATTCAAAAGCCAATGATCTTCCTTGTATCTCACCAAAATTATTGTCTAATGTATGCTTTAAAATGCATCAAGCTTTCCTATATTCTGCCATCTACATAAATGGTAATAATCTTTAAATATTAATTGGACAAATAGAGAAATATAACACCTAAATACTTTACAGTTACATCTTAAAATTCAATGTGTAGGCTACTACAAACATCTGTTCAGTATTAAAAAATGATCTATCCAGCCATACTTCCCACATGTGTTACATATAACCCCTCTCCATGTATGCCTTGTTCCAGTAGCCCATTTCTCATCTGTATATCCTTGTTCCTCAACACCTGACACAAACCTTGTTAATCTGGGTGATGTCCAAGCTGGTAAGCTTTAGTTATCTCTTGCTCATATTCCCAAGTACCCTTGGGTAACATGGAGGGAGCCATTGTTGGATTCCCTGATTGAGATCCGAACCCCAATCTGTTGTTTCAAATACAGTATTTATGAGCTCCAAGCAATCTCCAAGCTACCGAGTGCACTACCAAATCCTCTTCATGTGGGTCATGCAGAGAGAGGTAGAATGTAGGCAAAGCAGTGCTAAGTGATGTAGAAACTTCCCAATGAGCAAACACATGTCACTGCTATGTAGGGGCTAACACCACCCACACAGGGCAAACATGCTATGTCTACAACATGTCACAGCGCTGTGCTGGATGGAGCGTGATTGAATGAATACTGCCAATGTTGCAGTGATGGAGGGTGATGTCTGGGTAGGCTTCATTATTAATGTATTAATTCATATATTATTTACAGTTATGGATGGAATTTACATAAATGTATCATGGGTATTGATGTCTTGGTAATTCAGGGCTTTTAATGATTTTTTTTGAAAAGTTCTTTCTCCAGGGTCAAATGATACACCTTTACCTTTAATAACTTTAAAAAACAAGAACTGGGTGGACAGGTTTGAATTTATATTTGATTTTTTGTAATGAACACAGGCTCAAAAGTATACATACAGGTTTAAATATATACATACAATGTCTTTTAACTTGAAAAGGGCCAAGGGCTAGCTTCTCGTTAGCGATCATGATTGACTACAGCTAGTAGTTTAACTTTGCCAGCATAAGCAGGATTTGTTTGACAGCACTCATTAAACTGACCAATACTCAGAACCAATGTTCCCTCTAAGGTGCACGCATGCGCAATTGCGCACTGCTGGCACGGTCTCTGCGCACAGAAAATCTGTGTTGCGCACAAAAAAAAAAAATCTAACCTGAATTGAAATTAAAATGAAAACTTTAACAATTCTGTTTTGCAGTGTTAGTCAGTAAGTGACTGGCTGCTCCCGTATGGGATTAGAACGATGCCACCTTATCCCATAGTCCAGCCAATAATGCGATTCATATTCATATATACGCAGCTAATCAATGTCGTTGACAGGCTGTGACAGCGTCCTTATGTGCCGACACCGGTGTTTTAGCTAGCAAAGCGGCGTGGCTGATGTGGCGTGAAGTTAATGACAACGTGTACAACCATTGGAGATGTGAGCAGGACAGATGGAACAATTGACGGAAAAAGTGTGGACTTTATACCAGTTTTTAAATTGTGTTGATAGGCCACGTAAGTTATGAATGTGTATAAAAATATACACAATGTTTGGTTTTCTTCCTGATTAATATCGTTGTTTATATTTACTGCGGGAAGAAACCGTAAAAACGGCGTTTTATAAGGAAAGCGCTTGAAAGCACTCTCTGCCTGTGAGCAAAGACAAAACCAAAAAAATCCCACCCTTTCCTATTGGTCGAAAAATGTACCGTGTCGAACAAACAAAAAAATGATATGGCAACATGGCATTTATTGTTTAGGAAGAGGGAAGTTTTAGGGGTGACGGTGGTGTTTTGAGATGTGAGATATTTGCGACATTTAGCGCAAATCTTGTGTAGTTAGTGTGTAGTGTAGTCAATAGTTTTGTTGTGTGTGTCAGAACAATGAGGCGACTACTGAATGTTACAGGTGTTACAGGAGTGATACATCTCCTGTTGTCAGGCCTGCAGGTATCAGGCTGTGATGTTCTCCTTTATCTCATAGTGGACAGAAATTATTTTTTGGAGTGGCACAAATAATTTGTGTGGCATCAAATTTGATGCAGAACACCTGATTGTTCTGTAAATAGTTTTAAATGTTTATTTAAAAAAAAACGCCTTGGCTGCATTTTTAGGTAAACAGCTGCAAAAAACTTTGTTGTTTGCATAATTCAGTTACTTCTTTGAAGAAGTAACTATATAATTAATTGCCCAACATTGGTCATTATATACTGTATTTCACAGACAGAGAGTTACAGGACTCTCTCCCAGACCACAGGCTCATAGTAATAATACAAGTCAGAGCTTTATAAAAAAAAAAAAAAAAAACATAAAATAAAATAAAATAAAATAAAAAAGAAAGTTGTGTTTTCAAAATTGGAGTTCAAGTAATTTTTTTTTACTTCCAGTAGTGTTAACATACTACACAGGTCATGAACAAGATTTTTTTAAATTTTCATTGTAAGTGGGCTAAAGCAATTAAAAGTAGTCTAACATAAATGCTGTAATTTGATTATTTTAATAAACCATGTAACTTGGATGGATTCGATGCTGGCGTGACCACAGTGCACACGTCTGCTGTTGCTCACAGTGGTCCAAGTGTCCGCTCAGGGAGTTTGTGTGTTCGCTCAGACACATGAAAAATTAGAGGGAACATTGCTCAGAACAATAGGAAAGTCAGATGAACTCGGTGAAACTCTAAGGAGGATAATTTTAGATTTTGTGGATTTCCTTTTTTTTTTCTTGTTGAGCCTTTATATTAATAATTAAGTCTTTTTTTCTAGCAAAAAAATAGAATATTTCAAAAATGAGACCACCAACTTGACATTGCCCTTACGCTACTTAGCTTCCTCCTGGGAAGGCTGTGACTTTGGCAAGAGAGTGGGCTGTTCACTAATCATAAGGTCTGTCAGAAACTTTGGGTTAGATAGTGAACCCCACAAAACTAACTCAGATGGGCAATCAATGTTTGCAAGATAAAGCACTGTATGCAAATAGATAGAGATTTCTTGATACATGGAATATTTTCCCTTCAGCACTTTTCTGAAAGTTTTTAAAATACCTTTTTCATGTTTTAAATAGATTTTATCACTGCAAAATATAACACAAAATTTTATGAAGTGCAGTCTAAGACAATTCTTTTATTCAAATTATTTACTTTTAATACATTTTAATAGTAGTATCAATCAATCAGTATAAATTTTAAACTTATAACTGGGATCATAGTCAGTTAAAGTCCAGAACACTACCTGAAGTTAAAGACATCAGAGATTAACCACTCATTTACCCTTGCTGACAGTAACACGCCTTGAAGGTGAACACTACAATAACAAAATAACAATGGAACATAGAATTCTCCAGATATACATAATGTACTATGACATAGATTCTTTTGGTTATGATAATAAATATACACATGACAAATTTTCACATAAAAATATATAGTTTTACTCATCAATAAAGCTAAAAATAATATAGAAATTTGTTTAGTGATTGTTTCTGCACCAAAATCAATGTCACTGTCAGTATGTTTAACAAAAGCAGCTAATTGATGAACATCACAAGTCAAGGACATTTCAAAAGGTAAGACTTTCCAGACTGTCCAGTCTCTCATAATGAGTACTAATTGCTATAACTGTTTAACTTACAAGAAAAGACAAATAAGACAAGACAGTGAATATGCAGGACTATAATAGCTATGACCCAGCCAAGCAGAAACTTGATTGTAACACAAAAGGTTTTGCCACAACAGAATTACAGTCCAAATAGAATTGTTTATGCATTCAGGTAGATAAGGGTAGATATCCCTCATGGCTACAATAACAATGATTATACGAACTGTTAGTGCCACAGTACTGCTTAGTATGGCACTATCTTGTTGACAGCTGGAGGTGGAGTGGGGCCAGCCTAGTCAGGCCACAGTTTAAAGAAGCTTTAAGTAGCAGTTTTTGTCAAACCTGTCTTTAATGAAATCTATTGGCGTTTGTTTTTGTAAACGGCATAGAAAAATGACATCATCAGAAAAATGACATCATTAGATTAGTTCCCCATAAATCTTTCTCTCAGAGCTGCCATCAGATTGCCAGGTTAGAATATCCCTGCACTATATCAGATGTAATTTATGGCAAAGAAGAAAGTGTCACCAAGTGCACAAATAAATCTCAAAGCATTTAGTGGCTAGCTAGCACTTCGAAGCTAACAAGCGCTCAGTGGCTAGCAGTTTTGCTACTGTAAAAAGCAACACAAAACCCTAATAATTCTCTGTTAAACTCAACAGATACAATTCAGCAGTATGCTATTGCCATATGAAATTACAGAGTTGGTTAACAGTCAGGCTATCTAATTGTTACAGTGACTGGTTATGGCTTTAAATCTCTGTAGCTAGTTTACTTCTTAAAGCTGCTAGATAGTCCATTGTACAGATACTGGTACATTTGCTACCTTTAGTTAATTTGCTTTACAGATACATGAATAGTTCTACTGTTAGAAATGCAACCACCCCAAAGAAAAAGAGCTGCTTTATCAAAAGAACGAGAAGTGGGAGGGTGAAAGAAGATGGGACAAAGAAACAGTTAATCTGGGACAAGCATTTACATGATGAATTTGGGGTTTTAAGGTGCTTCAAAACAGACAGCCAACTGGCATTATTTCTACTGATCAGTCACAAAACATGTCTGCCTGCTAAAGAGAGGCCTCTACTACAAAACAAGTTCAACGCACCCAGGGTACCTTTTGGTTTCTCAAAATTCATACTTGTGATCTTATGGACTTGAGAAATGTCACCAGTCACAACCTAAGTACAGTTCCAATTCAAGTCAGAAAATGTTCACAATGAAAAGATGTGTTGTTGCACCGCCTATTCTATTGAGGATGCATTGGTAGTGACTTGTGTGTAACAGGTGCAGCCAAGTATCCCAGGATGCATTTTGTCCGAAACTAAAAAGGCGCAATGGCAATGACATAATACTGTTTCCGTGACAAAAAAAATAAACTTTAAAGATACAGCAACACCATTCACAATTATTGATGTGTGTACTGGCAACAGAGCTCCTGATTTTTCAGCTCAAAATTAAACTATAATTTGGGAAAAATATAAAGAGGTTGAACATCCAGACTGAACAGACTGAAAGCAATACAGTAGTGTGGGGGGCATTAAAAACACTGTAGAGTAGTATTAAAGACGTGCACTTTAAGGGCTTTGGACAATAATGCTGGAAAAGAGCTCCTATTATGAAAGTTTATAATAAGTTTAGCCTATTTGAAATCAATAATGAAAGCCAGTGAAAATGCCAACTCTGTGATTTATGAGCAGTGTTGGTCAAGTTACTTGAAAATAGTAATTTGTTACTAATTACTGATTACTTCTCCAGGAAAGTAATCCTTTTACTTTACTGTTTACTTATTTTCAAAAGTAATTAGTTACTTATGAATATTTTTAAAAACCTGAACACGTAATAAAGCAGTAGACCTTTCAGCCCAATTCTATTTTTTCTGCATAATCCACCATATAAAATTGAATCAAATGAAAAAGTCTCTTTTTAAAAATTGTTTTATTAGTTTTAATCTTTTAACTTTATGCATCAAGCAAAAAATTAAATTATACGCAACATTCTCTGACTTGAAGAAAATTGTTTAACATTTAAAACTATTTTCTGCATATTCCAGCATATAAAATAAAATGATTTTTTGTGTTCACACTCACTCTTTCAAATAGATGCAAGTAAAACACAGCAAAAAAATACATAAAATCAAAGATTCAGCGGCACTAAGTCCTGTCGCTCTTAAATCTATTTTCACTTGTTTAGCAAGAGTGGGGCCATTGGAGGTTTGCCCGTTGCCGCAGCAGTCATGTCAGTGGGGGGATCCGAGGGTTTCTCTGTGAATTTCACATTCCTGTGGCAGCGTGCTAGGTGCTTGCTCAGATTTGAAGTTTAATTTTTCACTGTAGAAAGAAGTTTATTTGCCACGCAGAGTGTACAGCGAACGCTAATGTTTTGTCACTTTTTACCGACTCAAACTCAAAGTAATTTAAGTACTTTCAAGCTTTAAACACTGCATGGTCATACTCTCTCCCGCACTCCACTATTATTATTGATCTACACACGTCTGTTGCTGCCACAGACGTCACACACTCGTACGTCATTGTCATGAGACACTCTCACAAACAAAATCATGGTTTGGTAACGCAGTAACGTAGCGTACTTACGAGAAAGTAACTAATTACTTTTTTTGCAATAGTAATGCCTTACTTTACTCGTTACTTGAAAAATGTAGTATGAGCTCTATCATTAAAAAAGCTTAGTATTTTCATATGACCATACTACTGAAATTTGTAGTTGGAGTTTAAAAGGGCTTTCTTGGGATTTGATATTGCTTTGTGCAGTATTGTTAGCATTATCCACGTGGCTAACTATTGCGGTTATCAATAGCAGTCCAAAATAATCTGTGATCTAGAAATTAAGAAGAAACATCCACAAACAAAAAACATCTTGTGAATTCTGTTACTTTATAAAAAATAATAATAAAAGAATAAGCGTATTAACACTAGAGATGCCAACTAATGTGATGCTAATGTGTAAATCAGATTTGATTTCCAGCAAAGAAGTGCATAACCAGTTGTGCAGAGAAATCTCCAAGTGCTTCAGGGCTAATGGTTAGTGGCTAACGGCATTGCTAGTATATAAAGCAATATAAAATCGTAAGAATTATTTTTTAAATTTTATTGATACATTTCAGTAGTATAATATGGGCAAAAGAAACTACTGAACTAGTTAACAGGCAGGCTTGCTAGCAGTTAGCAGCTGGCTGATGCTTAGAGGCTAGAAAGGCGAGAAATTCTATTTTCAAAGATACTGGTTGATATCTTTAGCTAACTGCTGTGTCTTTTGTGTCATTTTGCTTAAAAATACAATACTATCATTACAGTGATCATTATTAATCTAATTTTGACATATCATACTGTTTAGAACTTTTACTCAAAACTGCTATACGTTATTGTTTAAAACGTGTGGTATATTCGAACAAATTAAGATTGTCTTACCTCGGACAAACTGGAGATTGTCCACTGCTGAAGCGTGTGTGTCCTGCATGTGGCACAACGAACTATGGGCGGAAGTGTTCAATGACTAGAATGAAAATGCTTTCATCAGTTAAATCTGTTAGATTTCTTAATTTTTCACGGTACTCATACGTTTTTGTTAAATCTGCTCAACAAACCATTGCTTAATTTACCCCAAACAAAAGTGTGTAAATTTTAATATATGAAAATCTCAAAAATGCTTGATTATGCTTAGATTTAATTAAAACGACACATACAGGTTTTTACTGAGTAATAGTTACTATTACTTTCCTATTAGATACTAATTAACCCCAATCACAGTTTTTACAGTGTACGCTAGAATCACCATGGCCAGAATGTGTCTATATCAGGTTTAAAGGAGGTGCCATCAGTTAAATCAAATTAAAGTCAGATCAGATCAGATCAATTCAAATCAAATCAAATTCATAACTGCCACTTTTTGAGGCAGTAACATATAGAACATGATACAATCACTGGTTGCTTGGCAGTGATTCATGTAGATTGCTGGTTGTCACTGGGTGAAGTCAGTTGCAAAGAAAGTGCTGCATCAAAAACCTGTTTGCATTGGTTGCTTTTAGTTTTTCATGTGTGTCTGCCCATATTTGCCAACTACTAGGCCAGTGGTAATAAAAAAGTGCGATGCAAACCAAAGTAGAGGTTCTCTAGGTTTGTGTGTTACAATGTCTACATTGTTACACGTGCAATGGTGGGATAGTTAATGTCACGTAGTTAGTGATCATGTCTTCAAAACTCAGCATGCTACAATAACTCAGCATATCGCATAAGTTATAAATCCAGTGTCATAACACAGGAAGGCTAGGCAATTACATCCACAGTGAAACTTATTAGACACAAGAGTAAAATAATAGAGTTTGAAGTCAAACAGCAGAATTTAAAAATACAAAAACAGAAAAAATAACAAACCAGAATGACAGAGTTTTGAACATTTCACAACCCTTTTTTTAAACCACTTTAGATCTCCACTTGCTTCCTCTGAATAATGTTTTGTTGCTTGCAGTTTTGTCTATTAGTACAGTGCTTGTCACCTTAAGCATGCGAGTATTAGCAAAGATAGATGACATAGCGAGTGGAGGTTTATTCTATGTTATCGGAACTGATCATTATGAGATTACACAGAAATGTGACATCATCTGTTTTGATGATGATGAAGCCTGGAACAGGAAGGAAACCCCAAAAATGAGACCACCCCTCAAACAAATGATCTCAGGCACAACACTGCTGCACATGATGTGGATATTCAATAAAGAAATACCTTTTCTGCCATAGCAGAAAACTTGCTAATCTCAAAGACTGCAGTATGACCCAGGAAACTAGCATAGCATAGCTAGCAACAATTACAGTGTTAGAACATCGTTTAAAATCTATAGTTTTCTTTCGGCACATATGATTCTGAATGTGTAGACCTCTTCCTCACCTCCGCCATAAACCCTGAGAAATCCTGGGGATACACATGACTCAGTGATTGAGTGAAGACAACCTGATAGCAGTTTAGGATCACAGTAGAGTTAACACACTGTCAAATGCCAAGCAATGAGCACCTCAACAAGGAACAGATAAGAGTAACATGTGATCGCATGCTGAGTGTGTGTATGTCTGCGTGTAGTATATGTAAAGGGTGAGCGTGAAATGAGCGTGTCTCTTGTGTCAGTGTGTGGGGGGTGGGGGTGTATATGTCTGTTTGTGTGTGTGAGGGCTACCCTGCTCAGAGCATTGACTGAATTGTTTCCACATGTGTCTTAATGCAGAGTTCTGGGCTGCTCTGGAGGACAAGCAAGGAGAAGGGCTGCTATAGTTGGTGTGTAAGTGAGTGTGTGTGCATCGAGTGGAGGGGGGGGGGTCAGATTTCACAGTACCGTGCATTACATGCGCTGCAAGGGCTGAATGAAAGTTCCCACAATTGAAAACACGTAGCCTACACCTACTCACATGCATTGACAAACACCTTGATAAACCACTATTGGTACACAAACATCTGTGATGTGTAAGCAGTCAGCATGTGCATATCCTCCACCATAAACACCAGTGCAACATACAGTTTTTATGCACACACATTCAGCTACCACACACATTGTACAACCAGTTACATAGTTCCTCATTTATGCAACTGCTCTTTAGTGCCCTGTTGCTTTTTAACCCTTGTTTCTCAAACGCTTAAGATCCACACTATCATGCTTGCCTACACATTCACACACATACACACGTACACACACAAACACCACTTCTTCCCTGGCACAGCTGTCCTAAATGCTGCGGGCACACAGGCGTTTCACTGGCACGACACATGGAAGGAAAATCTGAATGTGTTCTCACTAATCAGTCCCCTATTCCACCCACAGAGAGAGAGAGCGATGGGGAGAACTAAAGGATGAGGACGGACCAACGTGGGGACTGCACGACCTGTATAGCAGGTGTTGAAAGGTGAGGAGGCAGGACACAATACAAGTGTCAGGCTGAAAATTCAAGAAGAAAGAGAGAGTGTCAGAGCAAGATAAAAGCAGGTTAGAGGTGAATGGCTCAGAAGGGTGGGCGGGAGAGAGAGAAAAGACGGAGTGAGATGGGATAAATGGGGGCATGCCAGTTCTATAAATGTTTAATTGCCAGCAGGTTTATACATGTTAAGAAAGAGAGAGAGCAGAAGAAAGAGAGAGCTTAAACAGTACAAAATCTGTCTAGAGCCCCCAAATCTAATTTACACAACAAACAGAGAGGAGAGGAGAGAGGGCAAAAATGGAGGGGATAAGGGGGAGAAAGAAAAGAGGGAGAAAAATGCTAATTGGGTGCAGTTGGGCATGTCTGGCCTGAGATGAAAGAGGACAGTGAATGAGGGAGAAGGAGGGAGGGAAGAGAGTGTAGAAAGAGGAGTAAAGGAGAAATGGAAGAGAATGAATGGATGGATGGATGGATGGATGGATGGATGGATGGATGTGTCCACATAATCACTAAGTCTCATCTGCAAAGCATATAGTGTGTTCTAGTAATTACTCTTGCTTCCTTTATGTTTTCCTCGTATTCTTTACCCAAGCCAAAAAAACCAAAAAGAGTAAAAGATGCTACTGCTTTTGTTTCACATCACCGGGGTTAACCATCAAAATAAACGAGAAGAAAATGTGAGCTGCACACCGTTGCATTTCAGTATTCCAAACTTATTTGCACTGCAGCACTATTTCTCCATCTGTAGATGCATAGAATTTGAATGAAGTCCACAAATGAGTCAGATTGGACTTTCCCAGCTGTGCAGAGCTTTGGCGTTGTCTGCTGTACTGGTGCAGGAGTACTGGAACAGTTTTGGAGAGTCCTTCCTGAATTGAAACCTCAACTGCAGCACAAAAGGCTTAAAATTCTATTAGTACCTCATACTCCCTCTGTATGACAGAACACGTTTGCCTCATCCCAACCCATTTAGACTCTCACTCTGTATATTTCTCCCTTTGTGTTCCTTCTCATCTCCTCTTTCATCACATTTTACACCATGTCCTTCTCTCCGCCTCCCCTGTGTTTTCACTTAAGCCTATTCCTGTAATACCCCCCCCCTCCCCCATGAGCTACATGTGGAGCGCATAGCCCAAATGTCACAAACAAAACATGATACCAGTTTAATAGGTCAGCCTGATCTCAAGAAAGGTCAGGGTGTTTTGGGGTTTGTTTGTTTGTTTGTTTTCTTTCTTTAGACTCAGCCTTTGGCCTTGGCTTGATGAGGTAGTGTGTTTTGTAGCAAAGGTAGGGACATTCTTAAAAAGTTTGTCTCCTTGTCTTTCTCCCTCTGTAATGCAGACCTATGTCTTCAGGCTAATTCAGCATCTGTGCTTTGTTAAACATATTACTGTTACGCAAGCATCTGGGGCAAAAACAACAACAACACTTGCTAAATATGTTGTTTATTGAAGTTAAAAATGCATTCAATTACAGTCATGGATTCTTCTTATGAATGCTACACTCTGATTAATCTTGAAAACAAAGCAGCATTGGAAAGGTAAATAAAGGGAGCCTGCTAGTGGGGAATTTGCCTTCGGTGTGTACCTGACCGGGTTTGGACTTGAGCCAAAACGAGGCCCGGAAAGCAGGTCATGGGGTGCTGTTCTGCGGGAGATCTGCTTAAAGTCTCCTCTGTGTATGTTTTTATGTTTAGCACGGTTTAGTCAGTCTCAGATTTGCAAACATTTAAGGCCCTGCTGCTGTGCTCTTTGATTTTTCATTTAGTTGCAGCCCAAGGCCATGTCCCAGATTGGAGGCTGCTCCACGACACACCGGTGTACTCTGCACCACACCATGCCTCTCCCCTCCTCATTGTCTGGTCTGGTCTGAGCAGATGAGGACCTGTCGGTGACCCCGATGCCTGAAACACACATTTCTATATGCACACTCATGCACATGCATACGCAGTAAGCGGACATATTGCTCCCTAGCTACACAAGCACATACACAAGTGAACTAAAGAAACACAGACAGATCACACACACGCAGACAACATGCGGAAGAAGCCGTCTAATTCCACTAATACGAAAAGATCTTTGGAGACAGACAGGTATAACACAGTAGCCATTACAAACACAGAGAGAGACATTACACACACTCTAGTACGTAGTTCTGTGTTTAGTGAGGTTTAAGGCTACACATACGTAGGTGCACATGCAGACAGCTATGCACACATACACAGAAACACCTGATAACTAGCCACATCAAAGCTAAACAGTGTTAAATGAAGGCATACACACTCAGACACACTACAAAAAAATGTCTAAATACACACAGATGCATAATAACCACATTTAAACCTGCACACAGAAAATAGAAATATATGCACATAAAATTTTTACACACACATACAGTAGATACAAGTGTCTGTGCACAAACACACACCTGTGGTTTCAGGCCAGCACACAGAGAGCTCTTTAGTCTTTGAGCTGTCTGTCCCACTTAAAGTGAGCGGAGCTTGTGAAGAGGACCTGACAGACAGAGAAAACACACACACACACACACACACACACTGATGAGTACATTGCTGGAGCAGAAGACCTGACTAAGCTGAATTTCCCCCTGCTCCCCTTTCCTATTTTCCATCTGCCTCAGCGCAGGGGAACCTGCACAGGGAAAAATAATGCCCACCATACACACGCCACGCTTCACTTTCTCTTCCTTTGCTGTGACACTTCTTTAAACACATACACACACACATCAACACACTACTAATCCAGTCTGTCAATCTCTGCACTTTCCTTCTGCTCTATTCACTGATTTCTTTTCATGCAGCCTCTCAGTATTCTGTCTCAACTCGTTCTTTCAATTTCTTTTCGGTACCCTATCTCCTTCAGCTCTCCATCTCTTTGTCATTTCTGTGGTGCTGTGGGGTTGACCAACAGCCAGGGAGAGACAAGTGCAAGAGTTTTGGCCAGACTTGCCTGCCTCTCTGCCCAAATTACATGGGACAGTCCCAATTACCCTGTGGCCAACCAAAGCATTTCCTGGGTTAGCACTGGTGACGCGTGCCCCCCCTTTGCTGTGGTTACAGGGGGTGTCATTAGATGCTTGTTTTACTGTAACCCCAAGAACGTGCCCGCCAGCCGCATCCACGCCACGGGAAGCGCAACTGCAACGTTCCAATAACTTTGCTGGGCCTGACGGATGACAAATGGGAGAACCATAGGGGTAACACTGGAGCTAGCAGTAAATTCCTGTTGGCCAAGAGGGAGATGCAAAATGAATGTTGCTGGGAAAATATGAAATTCTAACCAGGCTGCTGTGCAAAAAATAAGTGTGAGCTGTAGTATTTTTTTAATGAGAGTAAAAAAGCTGAGTTAAAAAAGTTTACACCAACACAATGAACGCTGTAAAGCACAAAGGTGGAGAGAATCATATTTTCAAAAACGTTTGGTTTAAAAAAAAATGCCTTATGCAACAAATCATAGAGCACAACTGTAAGAGATTGGGTTATAGAGGCAAATAATTGTTACAAATTATAGGACAGAGAAAAACACACTGATTTTTAAGCATTTCAAAACATCCCTGTCTGTGCAGGTGCTAGTAACCCATTGTGGAAAATGAGATCTGCTCAAGTACTGTACTGTATACTTTAAATTCATAAGAGCGATCTTACTTTCAATAGAAGTTAACTTATTTGACAGCTGCATTTGCTAATTAGTTTGAATGTAATGTTTCTATAAAATAGTAGCTAAAAATGTTGCAGTTACAGTATTGAAATGTTGCCCACTACCATTGTAGTACATCACTGCTTTTACTTTGGTTTTAAGCCAAATTTCCCCTCTTTTTTTTTCTTTTTTTTAATATAGCACCAAACAAAGGAAAGTAGGAGTAGGAAAAAGGAAAAGAGTGAAAAAGATAGATGTTGGAGAGGAAAGTAGGAAAACAGAAAAGGAAAAGAGTTAGCGGCTGACGCACAGAACAGGGCAAGGGTTTTGGGGGAGGGGGTTCGCTGGCGAGGAGTAGAGTGAAGTAATGGGCGAGAGAGGAGAGGGATTAGCTGAGTGACAGAGATGAAGGGATGCTCTTTTGTGTCACCCGTCCTCACTTTCACTCTGTCCATCATTCACTGCGAGCATCATGGGGCGAGTGTGCAGCAGCTGTGCATACCAGCTGTGTGCAAGTGAACGTGTGTGCAATCAACTGCTTGCATACATTTCAAAGTCTGTTTATGAACTTGTGTGTATTGTAGGTATTAATTTTCCTCCAGTCACTCTGTCATCATTAATATGCACAGTGTGTCTGTGGACATTGTATGTCTTTTGTGTGTATTTACGGTGTGTATGTGTTATATGAATCTACATGTGTCTACCTCAAGTTGCCCATCTGGAGCTTCTATGCTGTGCTCCTCAGCCAGCACTCTAATAGATCCAACAAGCCTGTGGTGGCTCATACAGACACACACACACACACGAACACATACTTATATAAGTATGTATGGTACCACTGAAAACTACTTATTGAGAAATTTTGTTGTTTTTGAAAGAAACACACATTTGGTTTTAATTAAAATAACATACAATTGATCAGACATGTACATGGCAATCAATGATTAATGACATAATTATTTATAAATCATTTATAATTTTTAATGGAATATCTATGTAGCTGTGCAAAGGCCCATTTTCAGCAGCCATTGCTTCTGTGTTCCAATGGCACACACTGTTACCGAATGCAAATTTATCATGTTAAAAGGCTAATTGATCATTAGAAAACCCCTCTTCAGCAATGTTAGCACAGCTGAAAACTTTTGCGCTCATTAAAGAAGAAATGCATCTGGCTATTTGAGAGCATTAGCCTTTATGGGTTTGATTATAGTGTCAAAATAGCCAAAAAAAAGTTTATTTTGGGAAAACTGGCAGTGTTCTTGTGCAACCCTATAAAGAAAGACAGAAAGACTCAAAGAGTGAACCAGAGGAGAGGACAGGAAGGCCAAAGGTAGGCTAAAACAGAAGCGGGCAGAGGGAGGAGCAGTGGACAAACAAGAAAAGAAAGAGCCCTAAAGAGCTAAAGGTTATGAGACACTGAAAGAGTTTGCTGGTGGATGTTAAGTAGTGAGTTGTGGTTTGGTCCAGTGCAGCATTTGGTTGTATTACAGTCTGGCTGTGGCTTGTGTGGGTTGGGCTGCAATGAGTAGGGGGGGAAAAAGTAGGTGAATTTGCTCAAAAAACACATATAACAAGTGCTTAATAAACTTATCTTCCAAGTGATTTTCAGCCATGTTGAGGTTGTAAGTGTCTTGATGAGGCAAATTAAGGTTCACCTCAAGCAGTTCAAATATTTTGAATCATATTTATGTTTGTACAGGTCTGCTGGAGTGAGCATTTTGTCCTACCCAGCTTGCTCCTGGCCCAGCTGTTGGGGCTCCGTTCAGTAGCTGAGTGTCTTTCCAGCTTGCAGGGCCACACTCGGTCCAGGTCCAACAAACTGAGAACTTATTTACATTTGGGGGAAAATACGCCTTTTCAAATATGCCTTACAAGTCACTTCTAGCCAGAGAAATATTTCTACACATGTAAACAGCACAAATTGTCAACTTAACTTTGACGTGATTCTCCTGGATGTGGTGGATTACGCTCAGATTCAAAGCTAGGTTGTTCCAGTTTATCCAACAAAACAGGTCTCTCTTCAACTAGATGTTTATTTGAATCCCACTGGGAAAAGCCAGGTGTTGCCAGTGTACACAGGCCTAATGTGGTTTAGGGAGTTTACCTCAGAGTGCAGACTACAGGTGCTTGTAGGAGTGTGCTGTCATGCTCTGAAGATAAGATGCTGAGATGGGAGGAGAGCATCTGTTCCGATATGCAATTGATAGACTGATAGATACAGACATACACACATACAAAAAAGCCAACTTTGCCACAGTTACCTGCTCTCTCTTTCTGTTCTTCTGCTCTTTTTCATTGCTCTCTCCCTCCCTCGTCCTCTGTTAATCTGTTCCAGAGCATTGTGATCACATGGAAAAAAAACATAGCAAGTGCACATATTTCCCCCTTAGCCAAGAGTGAAAAAGCACACACAGGGGTGGGGTAGGGTGCATGGGAGGCGAGGTGGTGGGGGGCTGATGGGGGGGGGGGGGGGGGGGGGATAAACTGTTTATTCAAAGGCAGCGCTGAGCTCTTTTGTTGTGGTGGGGACCTGTCTTTTATTAGCAGCCTGAAAAGCCTTCAAAGGTTGGAAAGACAGAGGACATGCCAACAGACGAGTGTATACAAGGCAGAGGGAGGGAGGAGGGGATAGGTGGGGTGGGGTGGCAGCAAAAGGGGGACGGTGAAGGGGACCAGGCGAAAAGGACATGAATGGGTAGAAAGGTCTCACGGAGGAGCTGATGCAGGGTTAAGAACTTGAAATTGTGCCACTGGCATTGAGGACACAGTGCAAAGACCAGAAAGGGGGGGGGGGGGGGGGGTTGCTGGGACAACTCCAGATGTTCAGGCCTGTTCTCATATGTTTGCAGGTTTTACACTGGCAGGACTTTCAGAGAGCCTTGTAACTGATTTTGTCAATGTGTGTGTGTGTGTGTGTGTGTGTGTGTGTGTGTGTGTGTGTGTGTGTGTGTGTGTGTGTGTGTGTGTGTGTGTGTGTGTGTGTGTGTGTGATGAGAAGGTTAAGAACAAAATGATGTTTTGAAGAAAAGCTTGATCGTTTAAAAAAAGTTCTGGTGAACTATTTGGGGGGTGTGCCTGTACGTACGCAAATCTGCACACAGTTATGAGATTTTATTTGTCAGTGTGCAGTGTGGTAGCTGTTTGTGTGCATAAACGTGTATGTGTGAAGGAGATGGATGTATTTGGGGATAGCCAGGAGAAGGAGACATTCCCTCATTGCGTAAATTCATCTCTCTTATCTCAGCTCTCAAAGTAAACTGTCAATACTGCGTTCCCACCTCTCTCTCTTCTTATCTTTCTCTTTGTCAAAATCAAGTCTTCAAGGGCATATTTTTTTTTTCTTTCCTTCTCTCTAACCCTGCTTTCCATCTCATCTCCTGAGCATTCAATCTGTTTGTCTACTTTGGAAAAGTGCTGTGAAAGTGATGTGGCCACTATGATCCAACATTAAAGCACTTTGTGTGTCCGTGTGTGCGCACACTCAAAATATGCTGATGGAATGAACCGACAGGGGCGTACGTGTATAATCTATTTTAGTTTTGGTGCATTGTGTGTATGCATGTGCATGTCTTTGCACTGTGACCGCTCTTGAAGCTGAATCAAATTGCTCTGCTTTCAATAAGAGTCACAATCAGCAAAGTGGCAGCAAGCAATGACATCACTGCAGCTGGGTCCCCAGCTGGAGCACAGAAAAGACTTTGGCAAGTGCGTGTATGTGAGTGAGTGTGTGTGGACATATATGAGTAACCAGTCTATGCATAGTTTATTTGTAATATGCATATTTCATGCAGTTCGTAAACTCTATGGCAGAGCAAAATGCAAGCAGGTTCATGCCAATAGAGCTACTTTCCTCTCTGGGTTTATGAATATGTGTGCAAGTGTTTGTAAGTATATGTGTAGGGGCTGAACGTATAAGTGAGATTTCCAAACTCAGTCCTCCCCATCAACCTCTCTGCACATTCTGTGCCTTGTTCCTATTGGAGCAGACAGTGCTGCGGTGAGAAAAACAACAAGAATTTCATCTGTCATTGATTAAACCCATTAGCGGCGGTGTCTGATGTCTTTTACACTCATTCCACACACACCGACATGCAGCTGCACTCACAAATACACAAAGTTACATACACACGCACTGACTCCCCCCACAAAGCACCGCTACCAAGACTACCATACTGTAAGGGACACAACATGGAATATCATCAAGATCCACACCATTACTGTGTGTGTGTCTATGTGTGGGTGTTTGTGTGTAGGCATGTGTGTGTGTGTGTGTGTGTGTTTGTGTTGGGTGTGAATGGATTTTCACACGCTAAGTCATGCAAGCCGGAAAATACTGATCATAAACTTCCAACCAGCATGAAAAACCGACAACCCCACAGAGAGCCAACACACACACACACACACGTACACACACACACACACACACACACACACAGCTACTGGATGAACAAGCTACTGACTCGATTAACAAACATACACACACGCTTATTATAAAGTGCACTCATATGAGCAAACTGTACGTTCTCACACACACACACACAGACCACAGCCACTGAAAACACTCTGCTACTGAGCGTACTGTGCAACCAGACACTCGAAACTCACTAAACAAACGTCTGATGTTGTCACTCTGGTATTTACCATTCCACCACTGTCATTTTATAAGCCAGTCGCATTTGAATACGTAAGCATTGTGATTTTAGCTGTGTGCTGAAAGTACAGCTCACATAATGTGACAGTTCTTGGTTGGAAACACAGCTGCAGTGCTACATCTCTGTTTCGTTGCAGAAAAAAGGTGAAAACCTTCATGTATTATCTATATGAGATCTATAAATGAAGTGTGATGTAGACAAAACAGAACTCAGAAACTAGTGATACAAAAAAAGAAAAACAGATTCATATTCATTGTCTTATTTTATGTGAAAAGACAACTCAGTGTACTGCAGTCCAAATACTGGAATTGTGAATTGAAAGCAGTTGTCCTGGGTCCGTTTATGGTATATGATAGGATTTTTTTTTTTTTTTAAAAGGTGCAAAAAGCCACCATGATATCACCCAGTAGTTTGGAAACCCCATGGCCATCACTGGGATCAAAAGTAAACATCTTAGGATAAAAGAGCAAACTGCTAAGTTTTCAGTAAACATTTGCAAGCTGCTTTGATTGATACCACCTGTCAATCAAAGCAGCCAGTTCAAAAAAGTGAGTAACATAAAAGTCTATCCAGTGTGATGAGTTGTCATGAGTGAGAAAATTAGCAATAGAGTTGTTTTTTTGGACCAGTCTGTAACCACCTACCTATGCTGTACATTCTAAAGCCTGCACTGCTGGAACATATTTGTTTTAAATTCCTCTTTTATGCATTTGTTCATTCATCTTAAAAAGAAACTTTTCATAAGATTCTTTGCAGTTCTGTGAAAAATTAAGCACACCCTTACAGCTTCCACAGGAATTAAAAAGGTCAGTGGGAGCCAGGTGTTGCTAATCAAAACCACTTGATTAACTTATCATCAGCAAGTGTTAGCAGCCCTATAAAAACAGACATTTTGGCAGGGTGCTGGCCTGGTGTGTTTGTTAGCACACCTAAATACCACAATCTTCCCAGGAGTGGACGTCCCAGCAAATACGCTCCAGTGTCAGACAGTGCATTTCTCAGAGAAATTGCAAAAAAGCCAAAAGCTACATCTAAGACTCTACAGGCCTCAGCATGTTAAATGTTAAAGTTCATGACATCACAAATATTAAAAGACTGAACAAGTATGGCTTGTTTGGAAGGAGTTCAAGGAGAAAATCTCCTTTGAAAGAGCCTTTAAGAACTCTTCTGAAAACAACAGGGTAGCAGGGCTTAGGTTTGCAAAGTTGCATCTGAACAAACTTCAAGACTTCTGGAACAGTGCCCATTGGAGACATCAAGGCCAAAGTCGAGATGTGTGCCCATAATGCTCAGTGCTACATTTGAAGAAAACCATTCACAGAATAAGGACACAAACATCTTCTATCAACTATAAAGCATGGTGGTGGAGGGGTGATGATTTGGGCTTGTTTTGCAGCCACAGAATGTGGACACCATCAGCCATTAAGTGAAACATAAACTTGTCTTTATACCAAAGTATTCCAGAATCATATGTGAGGCCATCTGTCTGGCAGGTAAAGCTTGGCCTAAACTGGGAAGTCAAATGATCCCAACTACAGCAGTAAAAGGAAAAATAACTTGACTACAGGCCTAGTCAAAGTCTACATATCAACACAAATGTAATGCTGTGGTTGGACCATAACAGAGCTGTGGATAAATGAATGTTTGCAAAAAAAATTGAAGCAATGTTGTAAAGGGTAGTTTGCCAAAATTCTTCCACAAAGATATGAGAGACTGATAAAGCCAAACAAAAACCAATTACTTAAATTTACTGCTGTTAAAGGCAGTTCTGCAAGCTACTGAATCATGGGATGTACTTAGTTTTCCAGGTTAAGGTGGTTTGGATATGTGCAGAGCAGGGTTAGTGGATATACTGAGCAAATTATACTGAATATGGAGCTGCCAGGCACGAGGAAAAGAGGAAGACCACAGAGAAGATTTATGGATGTAGTGATGGAGCACATGCAGAGTGTTGGTGTGGCAGAAGAGGGATAAAATGAGATGGTGGCAGATGATCCGCTGTGGTGACCTCTAAAAGCAGCAACTAACAGAAGAAGTGTAGAGTAAAAACATTCTTTTTTACATACCTGTATACAGTTTCTTGCAGGTTATTCTCATTTTTTGTTTTCTCAGTAGTAACAAGTTACCCTATTCCACAAAAGCCTCTCAAAGAAATCATGCCTATAAAGGCCATGATTTCCATGCTGTGAACCATGGGTTTATATGAAAGCATCTATTTATTTGATTTCTTTAGCATTTGGTGGCTGTGTGGGAATATTTTTTGGCTTTGGTTGATAGCCAGACTAAGAATTACGTCAAAACAACAAGTCAATTTGATGTTTTTGTTATGTGTTTCTCTGTTCTTTTTCCATTTTCAGTATTTAATCCAATGTGTAGCTGTTTGGGTATTTATAGCCTCTGAAGTTTCCTTTCACTTGGGTCAGCGCAGTTCTCACAGGATCATTAGGGTCCAAAATAGTTCCTTCATAATAAAAATTACTTTCCCCCAATGCGGCTGAATACAGGCTGTTGAGCTGAAGAGAATAATTTAACCTAATGGTTGTCTACCAGCTGTCACTACTTGATTCATTCATCCTTTTATTACAGAGGCTAATTGAACCCATGACTTGCACGCTACAAAAATAGAGCTCTAAAAACTCAGTTTATTGTCACTACAGTTTAATCCTCCATCAGTCCTTCTTAGCCTTTCAAAGCAGTCAAAGATAATAAAAAACGTATCGTATCATTTGTAACAAACTATATCAAAGTGCCCCAGGTAGTTATGCTTTAAACACTAGAATAGATTAGAGTACAATAGAATAGTGCTTAACACAAAGAGTAAAGCAGCACAGCAGAACTGGAGATTTAAGCCAAAACAGAAACCTGAGGGGACAGAGCAGTGATGAGGGATGGCTACCAGAGACACCCAGCAAGTCACATGGGTGTGTGCAAGGCAACGCTAGTGCACTGGGGCCTTATGGAACACACATGGTTACACACACACACACACACACACAAGCGATGCTCAGTATGTATAAGTATGTGCAGACCCAAGAACAATGCGCTATAAGCACAGCTTTGTTTCAGAACACACTAAACACATAACTTCCTGATTATTGTCATGCATCTCTTCTTTATTTCTATGTTTCTTTGCATTTTTTTTGTCTATTGTTCTTCCTCAAGCAAATTCCAGAGATCCATCACATTCCATGTTTCCATCACAGGAGACAGCTCCATGGCCGTGCCGCTCTCCAGAAGTCCACCGCTCTGTCCAACACACTCGTCTCACTCCAGAATCCTGTCATGCTCTATAATTTAGCTCTCTCCAGAACACTTTACTTTCCTGTGACTGTCACTTCCCATACATCATCGTCATTCAGCTCATTTGTCGGGGGTCTAGGAAAAAGGGCTCTGGGTGACTGAGCCGATGTGTCATCAAAATCCTGTCTCAATTTTTCTTCATTGTTCCCACCAATTCTAACACACACATGGGCACACATCAGACCTGTGTTTGAATGGTGAAAGGCAGGTGGGCCTAAATGGAGTGAGAGGCTGAGGAGAGAAAGGGAGAAAGTGACAGAAGCAACAGAGAGAGTGTGAGTGAGGGGAGAGAGCGTGAGAGAAAGAGGAAGAATGAGAAGAAAAGGGAGAATAAAACAACAGGCAAAGTGGGAGAGAAAAAGAGAGGGGAGAAATCCTCCGGAGTGCTTTTTTGCTCCAACGGGACAAAAGGTTACAGCATGACGGGGGTAGGTGTCAGGTGATGTGTGACAAGTCCAAATTAAAGATGACATAATGGCGGGGGCCCGGATGGGGTCCAAACTGGGGGCCGACTGAGAATGAGGGTGGGGGCAGATTGTGGCAACCAAGTTGAGCTGGGCCATGCTGGGCTGGGCTGGGCTGAGCCTGGGCAGCAGGGGGCTACCCTGCAGGCTACTCCATATGGATTGTGTTAGCCTAGCGAATGCTAATGAAATGCAGGCTGACGTCAGGCAGACACCCACCCATTGTTTTGCTGTTTAATTTGTTATAATATTTGTCTTACAAATGATGATTTTTGCCAGGACAAAGAAAGAATAAGACAATAATGAAAAGAAGGTGTGCAAAGGGTATTAGAGTAAGAGCTTAAAGGGGGCTTTAGCATTCACATTACAGTTTGGGAAAAGCTTGGGGTCTTAGCATAAGTGCTAACACAAGAAGGGCTAGGGCCTCAGCTGTCTAAGTGGGAGGTATAGTGACCGGAGGACTAGTATGGGTGGGTGCACTGGAAAGGGAGGGACTGCTGTAAGACTATGTGTTAATTGCATATGGAAGTTTTTAGCATAAACAAACATTTCTGCATTACTCACAACAATTAGTTTCTGGAATGCATCATTCATGCCTGCTTCAGCAGCTCCCTGCCTGTTTTATGCATCCTCATTTACACTCCTACCTTAAGTGTTCTTTTTTATAATTTGCACTTTCCTCTTCTCCTTTCTTGCCCATTCACTCTCTTTCCAACATGCAGAGAAGTATTCTTAAAACAGACTCAGTGGAGGAAGTTTAAGAATGTTTTTTTTTTTATCATTATTATTATTATTATTATTATTCCTGTAATTATTCCTGTAATTGCCCGCCACCTGGGCATCTGGAAGAAGTCACAGATAGCCAGAGTGAAGGCAATGCAGACAGAGAGGAAGGAACTGTGGATGGAAAGAATGAAAGAAATGACAAAACAAAGATGAACAAATGGAGACTGCGGAAAGACCAGAAAAGGAGAGAGATTAATGGTAAAAGAGGGCAGATGATGGAAAGTGTGTGCTATGCCCCCTCGCTCTTTCTTTTTCTCTCCGACTCTGACATGTCAATTTGAAGGTGCTTTATTGGCATGAGTAATGATGGGAGGTGTTGCCAGGGTAATTACATAGCACATTAAAGGGTTTCATAAACATTACAGTTCCTCCTCTGCCCAGTGGCAAGGCTAAAGAGGCAGGGAAAGGGAAAAAACAGAATGGACCCACTGAGCAGGAGCTGAAGCAGAACAAAGGAGAGCAGAGCAGAGGAGAAGGGAAGAGTAAAGGGCACTTACTGAAAACAAGGGGGAGGAAGAGAAAAGGGAGGAGTGTGGAAGACATGAACAGAAAAAGATGACAGGAGTGAAGGTTACCATGCTCATGGATTCCATCACTGAGCATCTGAACATGAAACGGGAAGAAAAAAAACAGCCACGCCACATCAGCGTCCAACACAAACCACAGCTGCAATTCACATCACAGTGAATGGGAAGCAGGAGAACTCTCTTACACACATTTCAGCCATGGAACGTACAACTTTGTGCATACCCCTGTTGACACAGTCTTTTCATATAACCAGTAACCATTCACACTATAGCCACAAACCCCACGCACTCAGCTGTGCACAGGCTGTCACTGAGGGTCATGGCACACTCCCTCAACCAAACACACACAACCACAAGGACCATAATTAAACAAACATCCACCCAGTCGCAGAGCATTGCATATTTATGTAAAACATCATTGGTCAAAAGCAATTAACTTGTACATCCTCGCAGAGCACACAAAACAGCCCCAGCTGTGTCACAGAGTGCAGTGCCACTCCTGTCGTACATCTCTACATCTCGCCGTTTGATTTTTATTAGTTTATCTTGTAGTTTTGTAGCATATATCGCTAGTTTTGGACATCAATGTCAATTTAAATGTTCAGCTGTTCCTTGTTGTTGATGAAATTCATTTCAGCCTCCAGTTTAATTCTATTGGGATGGTCAAACGTTTTTGAATAGTTGGCCTCTGGTATGAGTTTCTGTCATGAGTTCCTTATGTTATTGATATATGATCCAGGTGCATAAAGATGGCGCCTTCCAAGTTTGATGTCTTTATGTATTTGTTTTGTTTTGTTTTGTTTTTTTTATGCTTTTTTTCACATACCACTTCATCAGTGCAAAATATCCAAACTTCAAGAAGTGGTCTTGCCAGATGGCACAGAAGATGAGACAGTCCCCCTGCTGGATTTGATATGTTTCTGGATATACTGTAGAGGCAGCCTTATGCTCTTTGTTAATCAAGGTACAGATGTTTTGTATTATTACGTACTTTGTCAAACCTCACTCAGAATAATGACAATAAACCACTAAATAACTTACATAATTAAAATTGTACTGCTGACCAGAATACAGGTGTTGTCTGAGAAACTCGACTACCTGAGCACAATTCACTCTGTAGGACTAGGACTTGGCCTAACGGTGACAAGATAGATTGTGTGAATAATTACCCTGACATGAGTCCAAAGCAGCATCAAACCCTCCTACTTGAAAGTGTCAAAGTAAAGTTATTCCAGTGCCTCAGCTGGGCTATGTATAGAGACAACAGCTGCAATGGATTCCGAGATGGAGCAGAGTAAACGTTCATATTCACTGGATTAATCTTCCTAAGCAAGAGAGGGGAGCAGGCTGTGCACCACCAACATCGCTGCTAATAAAAACAATATTTTGCTCTTCTCTTCATCTCAGCCATGGCTCGCTATTGCTCTCCACTAATTAATTCCTGCTCTTGCTTAGTTGCAGCTGTCGATTCTCTCATCTTGCAGATGCAGACAAGTGGCGAACAGGTTCTCATTTCAAAGCCAGGCACACTGTACACATTCCTTGACTTTGCATGGGCCCCCTGTCATCAAAGGGCCTTTATTAAGTGTCTCATACATTTACACATTGGGGAACAGTTTAAACTTGGCCCATGATTAACAGAGTAGGGATATCTATACCAGAAACCAATGTTAGGCTGACATCTCAACATCTGATGTGAAGTTTAGGGTCCATGTCTGCAGGTATTAATCAAAGCCACAAGTCTTCTTCTCCCTTTGGAGATCCCGCATACACACAGGCCTGATCCCTCTTCACATGCTAACATATACAGCCCATATCTTATAGACAAAGTTAACTGGACACAATCCACTGCACTTGACACATCTGAAATTTCCAAGTCCGCACAGTATGTCACCAGAATGATGGATTGCATTTATACTGTTCAAAGTTTTCAAAATGTCTAGCGCTTTGGAATAAACAGCAGGGGGACGATATTGCATGCCTGCCAACTTGTCTTTGCCTATATCTAAACCAAACTATTTGACTCCCTCTCCACACCTCCACACATGTATGCACAACTGCAATAATGAGTCAACAACTGGCCTGCGGCTCAGAACCCTCTGAGCTCTGCATTAGGTTGTACTCCAGTCACCCATAACATTGAATCCTGCATGATGACCTTGGGGTCAGGGCAGAATGCCCTCATATAATGAGAGTGCTGTTTGGGGATTTGTTGGACTGTGATAGAGAAAGGGCGAGCGCACGCAATGCACCCTGGGTCTTTGTCTGGGTGCTGACGGTATTGACGAGCGCTGATCGATGTTAATTGCTTGACAGAATGACCATATTGACCAGGCTCCCTGGAAGAAGCCTGCAGGCCCAGTCAAAGAGAAAGAGAAAAATACGAAGAGAGAGCTGGGCCCAGACCTACAGCAGCTACAGGGCCCCAGACTCACACCAACACAAACACACACGGGTCTCATTCACTTTAATGAGTCATGAGAGGAGCACAAAGGCATAACGTCCATCAATGCCAAGTCTATTCAACACAACAGAGGGTATATGCAAAAAATATCTGGTGTCCTGGTGAGTGCTGCTTTGGTTCTGTTTATGCACATGGGAGCACAGGCACATGTACATGTATGAATAATGTGTGTGACAAAGCTGGGCTGCAAAGTAAGATGGTTTTTGGGCTATTGGGAAATGGGAAGGGTACATCCATGTATCTGAGGATGTTAGTGTATACAAGTTTGTGTGTCTTAGTTAAGGATCAATAAGCAGGAGCTGCAGAGGCAAAGACATGGGCAATCAATATGCTGGCTGCAAACAGAGGGAGGGACAGAGCGAGCAGATAAAAAAAAAAAACAGCCAGAGAGATTAAAGAGACAGATAGGGCAGGCAGAAAATGAATGGGCAAAAGAAAGGTGACAGAAGGAGAGACGAGCAAAGAAAAGGTCTGGTTGGCTTCATGTGACGTTTTCTTGAACTTTGTTATTTTAAAGGTTGTCAATGTAGTTTTTTTTAATTATTATTCAGCAGCATGCAGAGGTAATGTGCATTGATGTAACTGCTTATTGTGAAGACTGGCCTTATTTTTTTTATATTTTTTAAAGTGCCTAACATACAGGAAGTTCCTAACAATATCAACATAGGTTTAAGCCTATTGTGTGAAACACAATGTAAATAAAAGTGAAATTAAGACAATGCAAAGTTCTGGGGGACACCAAAGTAGTCTTAAAATGCGGATTTTGAGTAATGACTAAAATTGTCCTTTTATGTCAACATTTCTGATGTCAGAAGAGAGTGACAGGTCCAAAGTTTGGGAACATACAGACATACAGAGCTCCATCTCCCTTGGTCCCTGACGTGAAAGGAGAACATGAAATCGTCCCAGTGTTTGATGAGTGAAAGTATCAAACCTGAAAAAACTGGGGAACATACCCCAGATTTGCCTTCTACTGCCTTTTAGTTGTCTTTTGTTTTTCTCTTTGCACCCAGTTTGTACTGATTACCTAAGATACATTATTGCTCGTTTCCAATAGATCATTTGTGTAACATAAATTTCATTTCACAATGAGAGCCTTTGGAAAAATCTGTTACTAAAAAATACAAATCTCCTTCTACTGTTAAGCCAAAAGGCTTACTACGCTTAGGCTTTTTTTATACTGTAAATGAACAGAGCTGAGCTACTCTGCCTTCTTTTTCTTACTTCAAGATGTGCTATAGTTCCTGCTTTGAACCCTTCCATCTGGGCTTAAGAGTACCAGACAGGCCCATACCTCATCACCAAAATGTGGTTCAAATCCCTCTTCACAACATTTACACTCGTGTCCCTTGCAGCATTGTGGTGAGTGGTGAAAAAGAGCCCAGACACAGGTGCAAAGACAGAGAGAGCCAGTAGTAGGAAAGAAGGCCAGAGGCTTGTCTATGGAGCATGACTGGAAAGGCATTCAACCACAGTCAACCCCTACCCAGCCCAGCTCAACTCTGTCCAGTTGCAGAAGTCTCTGCATGTGTGTGTGTGATTTGAAAGTAGCCTACAATGTTGAAAAGAATAAGCCTGCACTTGGAGCCAAGATAAGTGTCCCTGATGTATAAAGCCAACACCCACCAACCTCTGTTACACACACACAGATACAGACACACAAGGATAAATTTACTCTGTCTCTCTATTATCTCCCTATGAGTGTGTGTGTGTGTGTGTGTGTGTGTGTGTGTGTGTGTGTGTGTGTGTGTGTGTGTGTGTGTGTGTGTGTGTGTGTGTGTGTGTGTGTGTGTAAGGTATGGCAGGAGTGTTGTGTTGGCTTGGCTGACCGTCTGCGGTTGTGCGGCGGTGAGAGGGAGTTTTGGGAGCGCAGAGCGGGCGTTGCTGCCGAAATCCCTGAGAAATGTTCGTTTTGGATCCGTGTCCGTGCTTACATACCGCCCTCCCGACTGTCTCTCATTCTCCGTTTCATTTTTCCTTCTTAAGGTTTAACTTAAAAGTTATGAAATTGGGAGTCAAAATACATCACTTAAAAGTGCGGCGACTCTGAAGGGTGTGTGAACGCGTGCGCGTGTTTGAGCGAGAATAAAAGAGAGAGAGAGAGAGAGAGAGAGAGCTCTGCCCTCTCCACCTTACAACCTTTATCCAAAATCCGGGGCCACTGAGGCTACGGAGGTGATGTTATCTTTTGGAGAGATAACGGAGGGCAAGAAGTCTGCTTTGGTGATCAGAGATTTGTTCACCTGGCTAAGGCAGGTGTTTGTGTTGTGAGATTTCTTTTAAATGCACTTTTTTATTTTACATTCTCTTTGGCCAAAAATACTTTCACAAGCCCATTTGTTCTGAAAGGGACTTTTTTGTGAAAAGCGAATTACTCCCGGTACTATGACATCATTCTAATTGTTTCCAATGCATTTAGCTTGATTCAAGAATTGCCACAAACAAATATTAGCTGTAACAGGACAGACAAAGTACAGAGGAAAAGTGCCCGATTCGAGAAAATTATTGAAACAAGACGGTTTGTATTGTAAACAACTGAAATTATCTCACCTCATTACCAGATGTTTTCACATGGAACGGAGCACTTGTTAAAATGGATATTTGTGCAGTGTAAGTTTTGGTCGGCAGGGCAGAGCGACTAACTAATCCCATTTTGATCCAATAAGTGTGTGTGTGTGTGTGTGTGTGTGTGTGTGTGTGTGTGTGTGTGTGTGTGTGTGTGTGTGTGAAGGAGAGCAAGAAAGAGAGAGAGAGAGAGAGAGAGAGAGAGAGAGAGAGGGAGGGAGGGAGGGAGGGAGGATTGATCCGCGTCTGTTAAAATCTTGTTCTGGTTTTTCTTGGAGTGAGGTCTGTGCCTGCCGACGCGCCTCTCCTGTGCAGCCCCCCTCAAGAAGAGCTTCTTTTTTTTTAAGAAAAGAAACCTTGGAATTTTTGAAAGGGAGAAGAATCTACATAATACCAGTGAAGTGGATAAAAGCGCACTGCTGGATTCTTTTTGCGTTCCCTCTTTCGTTTCCTCCTCTGGTGCCTGAATGAAACAGGGAAACAGAAACAGATATATGGGAAAGAGGAGCTGTGCAGGTTTTGCACTGGGAGTCGATCTGTCAGTGAGATTTTGCGTAAACATGTTTCCTGCGAGCTCGCGTTAACTTTTAGTCCTTCTCAAACTGGTGAACTCGACTCCGTTCCTCTTCCACCGCGGAGTTGTTTTTTCTCGGAACGAAGAGACTTTGGTGTTTTCCCCCCTTCAGAGAAACTGCTTAAACTTTCTGCGTTTGAAAAAAATAAATAAATAAAAAGATCGGATTGCATTTTCCCCCTTCAAACATTTTGGAGGTGATGTCATCGTGCTGTGTTTTGGCAGGTATTGTGTCGAGAGGGCGCAGGGAGGACTACTGCAGCCAGGCGGTAACCAGCGGCTGAGGAAAGCGGGGAAGTCCGGAAAATCAGGTGCAAAGTGCGGCTGTCATTTCCTCGCCGTGTCGCGGGTGGCTGAGTCCGCCACCCAGTCACAGCTGTTCCCATCATCTCCAGCCACCCCTCCCTTCCTCATCTTTCTTTCCCCTTTATTTTCCCCTCCGATTTTCATTCAGCACTCTCCATATACCCCTCTGAGCTGGACCGCTCCGGGACCTTATCACCCACTTTGTCAAACGCTGTTGGTCGGTGTCACCTGAGCCACAGACCAGTTGAGTCGGCGTGGGGACGCAGACATGACCGTGCCCGCCTTGCATTACCCTGGGCCCGCAGAGCAACCTTCTCCAGGTCGCAGTTTCCTCCACCAGCACGCCCAGGTACCCCACCTCCAACAGCATCTGACCCTGCTCTACTGGGACTAAACCTGCCTCCTGCTCCCGTCTGCGGCGTGGTAAACAACCCGTCTCATCCCAGCAACCACATAACTCATTTTGGTGTCCAGGAGCCTGCTGTTACGCTTAAACGTTACGCATTGGATTACACAAAAGATTACGCACGCGCCGCATCTGTTCACTCGGCCAAGCATCACTCTGAGGGTCAACAGGGTCGACTGGAATTGGCTAGCTGTAAGGCGTGAGCGCGCTTTCACCTGTTCCTCTCCTTGTCGGGTACGCGCAGCGAGCGTTTAAAATTCTAACTCTTTGCTCCTCCGCCCATCCGTTCCTTCCCCGGTCTGGACAGCTGTTAGAGGTTGCCCGGCGGTCACAGTGGCACAGTTCACCCAGCTTCAGACCCCAACTTGCCCGTGCCCGCACATTTACTTACGCCGGGGCAACCGGGGCACAACGCCGCCGATGCCAACAGGAGTGTCCGCTCACTCTTTGACTCTGCACAACATCCACCGGTTTCAAAACACAGAGGGGGACTCTGAGCCACTCTGTCGGACTGGCTCAAACCGAGCGAGGAGACTGTCTCTGGGACAAGTTCCATAGTGGAGGGGGGAAGCAATGTGGTCCCTTCTTTCCACGCTGACCGTCTTGTAAGTCACTTCTATCACTTTATCATCAAATATTATTGCTTCACTCCTCAGGTTCTATTGTGTTTCAATTGTTTAAACTAGTTTCTGGGTAGGCGAGAAGATGATGGAGAGAAAGGTTGCAGAATCTAGCGATTACATCACTCCTAATCAGTCCCCATAGAAAACATGCCATAGAGCCCTGTTTTGATTGGCTGACAGTTCAGGGTCACTGGGTCAGAGTCAGGGCCGTGTAACTCATAAAACCTGCCATAAACATCTCCATCACCATCTGCACTTACTTCAGGGATGGCCAGGCTGGCTTAGAAAAGACCATTTCTCATCTCCAAGAAAATGTTTTTTCCTATTGAAAATATTTCAGAAGTCAAATAACACAAGCTTTATCTAGTGTGATAGGAAAATTATAAAGTGCCAAGAGCAAATCTAAGGGAGGAGGATATGGGCTCGAGTTTGCCCATTGGAGGTGTGTCTTGCTAAAAGCCCGGAGTTTATTTTTCTTTCTTTGTGTCGGCTGTGTCTCCCAGATGGCAGTCATCTCCAGATACTTCTCATTCCTCACACAACCTGGACAGGGTGTGTGCTCCTGCTGCTGCTGGTGTCTTCCTGATTTTCCTTCTCTTTGTGTGTCTCCCTCACCCTCTCTCCACCTACCCATCTAACTACATACATCTGTCTTGCTTTCTTCCCTATAATTCTTTTTCCATAGATACTTGCTCAGTTAAAAAAAAAAAAAGTATGAATTAATAACTGATGAATGATGACGCCCCTGGCAGTGTCTGAAGATGAGCAGGCTCACTGTTTAGTCTGCTGGTTTTAGTTTAGGTCTCCCTGAGCCAATCATTTCTCCACTCATCTCTGCCTCACCTATCATTTTTACCACAGCTCCATTTATTCATCCACATACTGTTTAACCAACTTCATCATAATTCTTCAGCCAGTGAGAAGAACCAAGGGCCTTTAGCCACAACAACCTGTTACTGTTCTTCTGCTAAAGCCACAGAACAATGTCTAAGCCCTCTGGTTTTCTCACAAATGTTGCGCTGTAAGCCCTGTTACTGCCAATACCACTCACACACCCACTCGCTGAACCAGTATTCTTAACGAAGGCCTGCCGCAGAACATCTGAAACTCTTTGCACTGTGCTGAAGCCCACTGCTCCAGCGTTGGCCTACCACGTTAACCACTGCTACACACAGCTGAAACCGCTGCTCTGTGCTAAGTCCCACCAGGTCGACCACTCTCACTCCACACCGGTGCCCAGTCCTCGATACTGAGGCCTGCTCGTCTAACCACAGACTCCATATGGTAGATCTGCTGGGACGCACATTTATGATGTCAGATCATTGCTTGCTTTGGCAACTGGCCAAGGTGTACCGGGCTTTCCCTCTCTCCATACCTCCTTCTGTCTTTACTCTCCCCAACTTTTACTCTCTCCTATTCTCATCCCTCCCCCCACTCCTGGCTGATCCTGTCTCCCTCTTTCCTCTCTGCTTCTTTTTCTCTCTGTGGCTGGCATAATATGGAGTGTCTGTGGTTTTTGTGGGAGCGGGAGAATCCAGTGCTGAGGCACTTTTCCTACAGTGTCCTCGGCAGCAGTGCAGCCGTGGTGTTTTAACAGCTGAGAGTCCTCACAATGCACAGGCGCTCAGGTTTTTTCGCCTGCGCAGGCAAAATGTGAGGGCCAATGCTCTACTGCATTTCCCGGGATGTCTGCATCTATTAGAACGATTTAGAAGCCAATGCAAGGCAATACTGAGAAAGAAGGAAAAGAGAAAGGAAACAAAAGGATTGTGATGACGTTTTGTTTATACATGTGTGTGTGACAGGAGGCAGTAGCGTGTTACCATGGGCATGAGCTGAACACCTCTTCTCTTTCCTGTTATTTATCTTTTTGTCTACTTCTCACATCAGTCTACACTGTGGTTACACGTCTGTCTCTCATTTTGAGATGCATAACCTTGTGTTGTTTTTTTCAGCGTGTCTCCTCCACCTCACATCTGCGCATTTGCCTGTTCTTTCTGATTTTATCTCCCACCTCTTTTATTCTCTGTCAGCCTTCTTTGACTTTGTCTCTCTTTCTCTTTTCTCAGTTCACCTTCCTCCCTTCCTCTGTCGTCGTGCACTTCTCTCATCTCCTTGCTCTCTTCCTCTCTCAGCAGAGTGTATGCCTTTTGCTTTAGCCCAGCTGTCAGCTGCCTGCTTCTCCTGTACACACACATACACCATGCACACATCTGCACATCTGTGTGCATGCCCATGATAGTGTGGAGGAGTCACCTCGCTAACTCTAAACATAAAGGAAGATAGGAGGCAGGCATGGATAGGAATAGGTAGAGTTCGCAGAGAAACCATGAAGTTTGAAGAGAGATAGGGAGGAGAGAAAAAGAGCGGAGCAGAAAGAGAGAAGAGGCACACAGAGAGATAGCATAAGATGAGGTGGGGAAAGACAAAATTCGTAGAATTGCTTTTCAGCCCACACACTGGGTTCTGAACTTCATCAAGTCTTCAGCCACTAATTTAGAGCAGTTCAAGAACTGCCAAAGTAGGCTTTGCGCAACACAATCACTCCCTTTCTGAGGCTGTAAATAACATTCAATATATCCAAGGTCAAGGTCCAGGCTTCAATTAGGCAATGTGATGAAGTGAGAAAAATTATAATTGTAACTGTAACTAAGTGTTTAAATCTAAACATAATTTAAATGTTTAGCTAGAGAGCGATAACAAATAAGAAATAACACACAAAAGTATACTTCTACCTGTGCAGTATTTATTATTTCTGCCTGCTGCATCACCACCAGTCAATTCCTTCATAAATTATCTTTCCACGTGTTTCAGTAGCTCTTGCTCTCGTCTATTCATTTCTAAATTTAACCACAGTCCACAGCTCTTAAAAGCCACATCACAGTAGAATGTACACCTGTAGTCCAACTCAGCTGTCTACATATGCAGAGCAGCCAAATATGCCAGCCCACTCCCTTAGATGTCCAAACCAAAACATGTTCTAGCTGTCTTGGTATGTTTGCCATTTTTTGCTATGCTCCAATCAGGTCATTTGCAGGCCAGATTTTGGTGTGGCAAAAGTCACAGACGGGTCAGAAATTGGGTTCGGGCAGAAGGCTGGTAGCGTTACAATAAACACTGCTCTGGGTGTTGTCTGTCTGCTGATCCTTGGACATCTGCCTGTCTTTATGTCAAGTTGCTGCGCCAGCAGCACACCCAGCACTGTGAGTAATGACCCAATAAGGAAATGAGATGTTGAACAGAAAGAACGGCAGAGAAGAAAGAGATGGAAATGATGGTGTCATGCTTGACTCTTCCAGCATTCAGTGTTGCTTACATTCTTCTAAGCTCATCTGTTTTATATTATTTCAGATGTATCCAGATGTTGCTGGTGATGTGCAATCCATTACAGGTGAGAAACAGCAGGCATGACAAAGAGTGATTGTGCGGCATGAAAGTTGTATATTGATCTTTACTCGTGGGTGGGTGTGGGTGTTCCAGCAGGTACTTGGTATGGATGGAGTCAACTTCAGTGTGCATGTGGAGAACCAGACACAGGTGCGAGACACTATGAGTCGGCGACACCACAGAGTATACCAGCTCTACAGCCGAACCAGCGGCAAGCACGTCCAGGTGCTGGGACGCAAAATCAGTGCCCGGGGTGAAGATGGAGACAAATATGGTAATACACACACACAAACATGTGGGTACGGTGTAACGTGGACAAGCTTAAATGTTATGTGTGTATGCACGCTGAGAAAGATGCTTACTCGCACCGAAGTGCACACTCACACTATCTAACAGCTGCAAGTACAAAGACTTAAAGGTTGACCAAGTGCATGCATGAATGGAGACAGAATGCAACTGTGCAGCCACACTCACAAAAGCACACACACATCTCCCCAGGCTTTGGCAGAGGGGCAGTGGAGCTTGTCTTGGGAGTACAAAGACCTCATCGACTGGCTGCTGACTCAATGATTCACCAGAGAGAAAAAGAAAGTTAGAGAGAGAGAGAGGGAGAGAGTGAAAGAGAGAGAGAAGTTGGTGTGTGAAATAAAGTGTGAGTTAGATGGAGAAGCCTGCCAGGTAGAGTGACTGGCTGAGTGTTAGAAACTCATCTCCTTCATCGATCCCTCCATTGATTTTGCATCCTCACTGTTATCTCCTCTGGATTTAAAACAGCAGGAAACCCCCCCCCCCCCCCCCACCCCCACCCACCCCCCTTCTTCTTCCATCCATCCTCTAACACTGTCCCTGTCCATCCCCCACTTCCTCCTCTGTCTGTAATGATGGCTAACCCATTCTTAACCCCCCCCTGAATCAATGGGAAGAAGAAAGCCAAGCCATAAAAGTGGAGTTCACATTTCTGCATGTGGCTCAGCAGCACATCCTTTGCATTGATAAGGGTGCCAGGTCACAAACACACCATGTCAAGCTAGGAACTAGACTCCAGATGCAAGAGATAGGGAGGATTTTTTTTTTTGGACAAATACTACCCGTAAAGACAGCAAATCCACCTAAATCCGACCAACTGTGGCATCGAGGCATTACACATGGGAACCAAGCGCAGAGAGAGAAGATATAAAGCAAGTGCACGAAAGTCTAAACATTAAGTGAAAGAACAGAAGGGAGATGAGAAGAGAGTTGGGGGAAGAGAGGCGAAGGGGGCAAGAGGGAGGGAGGTATTGATTTCTCTTGACCCCTTTGTTGACTAAGGTCATGTAGGAACCGTTTTAGGGATTTTATTTTTAAACAGGCACAAACGCTCTTTAAAGATGTGTAGTTAGTGAAGCGCTGTTGCCTGGAAGGATGAAGGATAAACACACATGCACCTGCACACACTCACAGAGGCAGAAGCGCACATGCACACATCTTAAAACAACAATATCACAGACATTCAGTCTGAGTGTTTTCCCGCTCCTCTCTGCTCACGGTGCTCCATCTAGTCTTGGCTCTTATCTTTTTTACAAGGCCCATTTCTGGTCAGCGGCCTCACATCCATGTGTGTGACCAGGCTTATCTGACAACCATCTGTCCAACCAGAGACATTTACATCTGTCTGTGATTTATCAGTGTGTTTAATAGCAACTATGAATCCTACAACTGTGATTCAGTATGAATGCCTTATCTGCTTTAAAGGGCTGGTTTAGATTTAACAGCAGTCAGTAATCTACGGTGCTCAACAAAAGGTCTGTCAGTGTCAGTTTGAATGTTGTTCTTGGCTAGGCCGATATGCAAAACTAAACAAGCCCTAAATTTAGGACGCCGTTAGCTTTCTGTCTTGTTATTTGTGGGGTGAAAGTCTTTAAATCTTGACTATATACAAGTATATAATGTGTCCACACTACCTATGGCTCTAATGTCTGTATGTTCCTTTGTATGTCCCTTCACAAGCCCAGCTTGTAGTGGAGGCTGATACCTTTGGTAGCCAGGTGAGAATCCGTGGCAAAGAAACTAATTTCTACCTGTGCATGAACCGCCGTGGGAAGCTGGTAGGAAAGGTGAGACTTCTTCTTTTAGACACATGTTAATCCAGACTATCTTCTTACTTGTTTCTGACCAGCCTTTTTTTCTCTCTCTCTCCCTCTGTGTGTGTGTGTGTGTGTGTATACCTGTGGTTTTTCTGCTCTCTCAGAAGGCCAGTAATCGAAGTGCAGACTGTGTCTTTGTGGAAAAGGTCCTAGAAAACCACTACACAGCTCTAATGTCAGCGCGCTACACGGGCTGGTATGTTGGCTTTACTAAAAAAGGGCGTCCTCGCCGTGGTCCGCAGACGCTTCCCAACCAGCAGGATGTACACTTCATGAAACGCTTCCCACCGGGAGAGCAGCCTGACCTCACCACTCCATTTCGCTTCACCACCGTCAGCAAGCGGGGCAAGAGGGTTCGCGCTACTGGGCCCCGCTAGTTGTGGCTAACTCTAGCACCCACTGTCTTGTCATCCAAAGCCTTGACCTGAGCCTGCCAATAGCTAACCCTTTCATTCCTTCTGTCACACATGACTGAACACTTCCCTTTGTTGGGAAAAACATTGACCAGAATATTAATGAATCATTCATGGGGTTTAGCTCTACACCTGATTTGCCACTACAGCCTCCCTAGTTAATGATCATTCCTCTCAGTTTAAGTTCCCCTTACTGGACCAACGAGACCAATAATTGGTCCAATGCTGGAAGCTCTTTGGACCTGGTATGCTTCCCTTCATTTTCTAGATACACTGACAGTGAACCTGAAGGGCAGCCAGAGTCCCTGGGGTCTACAAAGGCCTTTAGTTCACAACCACAAAAACCACAAGGCCTTTGTGTCTCCTGTTCTGTACCAGCTGGACAATGTCAAGTATGGGATTACAACTGGACCATGCAAAACAGACAAGGGTGAGAAAGACTGACTGAACAAGAGAGTGGGTGCTTAGCCTGCAGAAAAAGGGAAAGAATGATGGAGAAGACATGAAAATGGTGGAATGGACAAAAGGGATATAGTGATCTGCTCAGATCAAATGGACCAGTGATGGACTGTTGACATGTGTCGCACTTATTTGTCTCACTGCTAAATTAGTACCATCCTGTGAGGCTATTGGGTGAATGGCAGGGTGAATGAGGGAATGTTCGAGTGAGTGGCTTACTGAATAATTGCATGTTTGCAAGAAGTCAATGAGAAAATGTATGTTAGAGTGTGTGTGTCAGTGAGTGAGCGAGTGCAACAACCATGAGTGAAGCTGGATCACGGGGGACTCTGGAAAGGGACCATGTAGTCCCTGCATGAACCTGTGACAACTCACCGCAGGGACTGAAGCTTTAGGAACTGGAATGTATAAGAAAAAAATACACACACAAAAAAAACAAGCTGCACCAAAAACAGCCAGCAAAATCACAGCAAAACCAAACTAACAACTGACCAAAGACAACTGGAAGACAACCTTCTTCATGAATCCTCCCCCCCAACAGGACATGACATCCTCAGCCTTTAGGCACAGAGGATGATGAGTGCTGGGGCCGAGCCCGCCGGGGAGGGTGCCTTTTCTTTTAGCATCGCTATGGAAACGACCCAGGGGATGATGCTCCTGTGCGATACCGTGGATACAGAGTGCTGCTACCAGGACATTCAGTGGAACAAACCAAAGTCTCATGCATAAACACAGGAGAAAAAAATATTAAAGGGAACAATTTATTGAAAGTTCTATATATATATTATATATATAAAAGAAGACAGAAACCCTAAATAAGCAATCTTACTATGATGGTTACTATAATTATTATGATAAAATTATTTCATTTATTTATTTCAGCTCTGTGTGCAGCAGTCTTTCTCGACTCAGTAAACCTTACAGAAACATTTTCTTTGTCTCCCGTCCTCATTCAACTTCTTCACCTGCTCCGTTCTGTTTAAAGGGGCACTTTCACAGACACACCTGATCTGACCTTCTAGTGATTAATACGTTGTTCAAAAACCTATCACTTGGCAGCCTTTTTGTTTTAATTTAAAGATTAAATGTCGAAGTAATTTATTTGGCCAAATATTAAAAGTTTTGTAAGTTCTAGCTACTGTAATACAATGGGTCGATAGCTTTCTGTGTTTTATATCATTTAGAACTTGTTTTTTCAGGTTCAGGCTCACCTCTACGTAGATTTGGTCTGCATTAAGGGTCCTCACATGCAGATCTTCTGAACAAGCAGACAAAAGATAAGCTAAATACAACACACTGAGATAGATAAATTATAATAGAACTTATGCAGCATCATGTAGGATTGCAAAATTGTGACTTCTGAGTGGTAGCTGCTGGAATAAAGCTGTTTTTTGTTGTTCTACGCTTTGGCATTAGAAGCCTTTCAACAAGAGGAAGAGAAACTCACTATGCAAACTGGTTAAGTAACACCAGTACCCAGCTAACCGCTGTAACTGTCTAGGCCACATCTACAGGTATCTGGGTTCAACTGTGGGTCACCAATCAGCCTCTGAGACAATTTAACAATTTGAGTAAGAGCTCTGTTCTTTATAGATGAATATTCACACCATGACACCCACACACACACACACAAAGACAAAATGGTCTAAATAAAACTGTGATAAAATAATTGATTTAAATAGCAGATTCATCACTGTTTGGTTTTTGGACTGATTGAAAAAACTAAATCTCAAGACATCACCTTTGATTGAAAAGCTTTAGAAGGCATTAGGTTTGAGCTCCATAAGCTACGATCAGATCAATCCTTATGCTTGTTTTTTATGTAAGATGCCCTGCTTTTTGCAACCCTCAAGGGATTTGTGTGTCCTACCAGAATCAAACCAGCTATCTTTCATTTATTAGGCAAATGTGTAAACCACTAGTAGTCGCAGGTTTAATCTCTTTTTTATGTTTGTGGGAGAATTCGTGATCTAATGCTGTAAATCTGAGACAAGCAGGGTTTGCAGTATCTAACTTAATATTTTAAGCATGCAGGAGATAAATATCACAGTAACAGTATTGAGTATTTTGATATAAAATTATAACTTACAACAACCAATTTTGCCCATTTGTATGAGGCTTACTTTTTGCATTAATAACAAGATACTGGGTGCAAATTAAAATTTGTTGATAGCACATTATTTTATTCATTTTTTGTTAAACTGTATAAAAGTTTTGAAACGGTTTCTGAGCAAATACCACAGGAATGCTGAGTAATGGCAAAAACCTGCCTCTTTTTCACCAGCCAGGTTTGGGAGGTACTGTGAAGTTGAAATGGAAGTTGAAATACAGCAACAAAAATACACCGTCCAAACTAGAAGTTCTTTTACCAGCAGATTTCTAATGGAGTCAAGGTGCAGGGGACCTTGGCAGAACAGGTTCTCAAGTTTTCATAGTCAGTATGGGCTGAATTAGTCACTGTAGCGCAGACATTAAAATGCATGGAAAATACATCTCTAAGATTTACCAGCCTAACACAGGAACCCTTTGAAAATACTCAAAAAAAATACTGAGCATTAGTTGCTGTGCAGAAACCAGCAGTCACTTCCCTGCTGTAAAGTTTTGCAGTCAATTTCCATCATGGAGGATCAGACAACAAGCAGTAGTGAGATACAGTTTCATAGTTGCTTCTTTGCTCATCTTATCCCCCATCCCTCCCCTTCCTTCCCTATCCTAGCAGGAGGTCAGTGAAAAGATGTCACTGCCAAATGACCCAATCATGTCTGCAGACACAAACAGCTGACTCAGGGGGGGAAAGGGTTGTACCAGAGGATTCCTGTTGCAAAGCAGCAGGAATCTGTACTGGGGGGCTGTACAAGGAGGAGACAGTGAGGTGGGAGGGATAGGATAAAGACAAGTGAGTAGGGGGTGGTGGCGGTGGGGCGAGCTGTTCATTTTTGGAACGTTGCTCCAGTTCCACTCGGGAATGATGGAAATATTCCGCATAGCCAAACCCGGAGTGGAAGGTGTATGGTAATCATGTCGAGGAAGGAATGCCAAATATGTGCGTGAGAACGGAGCTGTGACCTGAGAGCTGCAGGAATCATGGGCCAAAATCCCACAGACCCAGAGGAAGCACACACACCCATATCCAACACATACACACATCATATATTAATGGTGCTCCACCAAGCACAAATCCATCCCACATAACTTATTCCCAGAATTTGAAACATTCTACTATACTGAACTAAACCCAGAAATGAAGAAAACCAACCCCCTCAGCAGGCCACCTCCCCTCCTTCTCTTCCTCCTAGAGAAAACACACTGCACAATAACAAATGTATTATAGAACTCAACTACACTACCCAGAGCTTTGCTAGAAGTCCTCCACTGTAAGCATTTTAAAGTATACATCCCTCCTTCACAGTTAGTGTTTACAACAGTGGGCATGTGATCTGCTGTAACAGGTTGTTTAGACTCCAAACCTGGCTACCCAACAGTCAGAGAGGCACAGACTCATAAACAGATCGGCCTGTAGGAGAAAGCTGAGTTTATACCCCCACCTGGTGGCTGCATTCAATACTTGAACAGTAGCAACAGGGAATACAACCTCACCAGCATGTATTCCTTTCTTTAACAAAACAAAACAAAACAAAACAAAAAAAATCTATATCTGTCTCTCATATATGTGTGTATATATCTCTATCTCATAGTTCACGATTGAGGCCAAGATGCAAACTGGCTTCCGTTAAATTCAAACTCTCAGCCACTGGCACTCATTTTCTGAACGTATTCATTAATCGGAGACTGAAATTGATGATCACTAGTAGGGAGAACTGATAATTTCCCCATGGATTTTATGTTAAACATTTTGTACTCAAATTTTGTGCAGGTCCTAATGTACATGTTCAGGACAAGGTGTGCTCTTATAATGCTTGCCATCCTTTTTAATTTTTAAAATAACGTGAAAAAAAACAAACAAACAAAAAAAAAAAAAACCCGCCATTTCTATTTAGAAAACGCAATAGGGTAAAAGATAAGTACCTGCCAACGGGCTATGTTCCATGTTGACAGACAGCATTTACATGCAGCATTCTTTCAGATTTGCATGTACTCCAAACAATGTGTGTCTGCAAGCAATCTGATAGAATACATTAAGTGTCGTGTGTAAGGGTATTTTCGGTCCAACTGTTTTCTTGTAGGTAACAACAGCTACTTCCTTCCCATCTAGCCTGTTTACAATATACTTCAGATAAAGGCCTAATGAACTTTCAGTCAGATGGAGAGGCAGTGCAACACACACATACACCACACGTACCATCCACACAGACGAGAACAGATAGACAACTAGACACTCATTCATGTTACAGTTGGCTCAACACTCCACCACTGTCAAGTACTTTATTCACAATAAGTTCATTTTCTTCTTTAAAAAATCATTTTTAATATACAACACAATTTTTGACAAGACAACTCCGTTTACAGCTAAATTTGAGCTCTTGAATTCCAGCTTCTCTCATAACCAAAGCAAGCACGATGATGATGATGATGTAAGGAGAGAAAGATGGTGTGAAAGGGACAGATGGACAAGAGGTCAAGATTAGAAGAAAGAATGAGGAAGAAGACAGAGAAAGAGCAAGAGGGTGGGAAGAAAGGACTACGCTTAGTATGATTTTTTTTTTTGTACTAAGAACCAAAAATACTCAAATAAAATTAGAAAATAACAGTAATAAAAAAAGAAAAGAGAAGAGTTTAAGAAAAAAAAAAAAAAAAAAAAAAAAAAAAAAAAAAAAAAAAAAAAAGAGCAGAGGTGTGCCAGGATGCTGTATCCAAGGCACCCTCACATGCATGTCTGTGACGCTTCTGCTCCGTTCTGCCATTTCACAAGTCCACATACACACACACACTCTTGCAAACTTTGAGTGTGTATGCGCGCGCACCCCCATATTCCAAACGAGTGTGCATCTCTGGAGGTTGGGGGAGAGGGAGCGTAGGAAGGGTGGGGTGGGTGGAGAGAAAGAGAGAAACAGGGAGACATAAGAGAGAGTGAAAGGGAGGAAGGGATGCAATCCCAAACACTTCTCCCTCCCCAATTCACTCCCTCCAGCTCCCATCCTTCCCCTCTTTCCTAGAGCTGAGTAAAGAGTCTCTGTCTCCCGCATCACAGCTCCGGTCATCCTCTGTCCAACTGTGCCACTGTGCGTGTACATATGTGTGTCTGTGTGTGCGCGTGTGTGTCTATGTAATATATATATTTATAAATATATATCTATAAGCGATTCCATATCAGTGGAAACCAGTTTTGGCTGGGACTGAAAACTGAGGAGAAGAAGCTGCTTTAAGTTTGTATCAAGGGGACAAAAAAAAAAAAAAAATTAAAAAAAAAAAAGGGGGGGAAGCTTGTGACTTATATAAGGTCTAAGTTAATACTGTCATTAGTGTACTTTATAAAACATAAATTAGTAGTAGAAAGTGAGCTTCTTGGGAGCGCTGCATTGGTTTTGTAGTAGGGAATCCTCATCAGTGTTGACCTGTGTGTGTATATGTCGCTTTACTGGCAGGCAATGGGCACAAGCTTAGAGTCTGTCAGAACTGGCAGAGAGGAGGAGGTGGTGGGGTCTGAGTGGGAGATGGACAGAGAGATGACAAGGAGGAACGAGAAGAGATGGGCTCCTTTCCATGACGGAAGCACCCATCAACCAATCAGCCCTGGGTTCCTCCAAGAAAGGGTACAGTTGATGGTGACACCTGGGTGAGAAAGCCAGAGTGTCACACAGGTGGGTCTGCACCACAAGGGTAAACATAGAATGCTGGATTTTTATAGAAAGGTTTTACAGTGCCAGGTGTATCTAGGTACCTGCTATCTAGAAATATACGTGTAGGTACGCGAAGGAGACCGTCCCTCTGACTGGCCGTTGGTTGAGACGTTCAGGAAGTCCCATATCAGAATGGTGTCGTCGTGAGAACTGCTGATGATCTGAAACTCATCAAACTGCAGACGGAACACGCGACCAGAGTGCTCCTGAAAACACAACAAATTAGGAAATAATTTTTACATAATCAGCACACAGAACTAGATTATTAAAAGAACTACTGTTTCCATAAATTAAAGAGGCCTGACTAGAAGTTCAAACAATGGGTTTTCCACCAGAGTCACACAGTTAATTTGTAATGAATCATCCATGCCCAGTGCTCTATATACACAATTATTTAATAAAGAGCAATAAGATTTAGTGGAGAGTATTTTCAAGAGCATTCATAATGTTTTTTGTTTGTTTTAGGTGAATGTACAAGCTAATATCTGGATGGTGATTACGTTGAATATCAACAAATGTGCACATTAAATGTAGTGACTACTGGTAGTTAAAACGATCAAAATTAAAATTTCCTTGTATTTTTAGTAAGAAAAAAGCAAACATCCACATTTTTTCCCCTCCCCCAGAGACGCTGCACTCACTTCATTAGTCAGACACTTGGGGATGCTAAATCACTGTTACTCACCACTAGAGTGCGCAGACATAATGTGCTGGCTGGGGCTCGTGGGTCCAGGGCTGCCTGCAGGTCCCATACCTTAATTTTCCTGCACGGCAAATCAAAATGTCACAAAACAAACCCAAAACAAAAGTCTGTGCACAAAACTGTGTATTTACATGACTTACCCGTCGTAGGCGCCGCTGACAATCCTTTTGTTGTCAAAGCGAATGCAGCGCACCAACTCCTCGTGACCTTCCAACACTCGCAAGCATGCCCCGCACTCTATGTCCCATAACCTGCAGAAAGAGAAGCCTTTGTAAACAAACACCAAGATCCAGACCCTGCAGTGTTTACACAGCAATCTGTGCCAAAATATCATTCCAAAACACTGACAAGTCAAAGTGGGACTTTTAAACTTTCAGCTCATTTGTTGAGAGAAAAAGAAACTGCAAATGCTTGTAAATAAAAAGTGTTCATGTTAAATTCAGCTAAAATATTACAACCTTTGAAACTGACAGACTTTAAACAGACAACTAACAGTTGTGCATAACTCCTTATGATTAAGTCAGTCACAAAGGCACAATCTAGTTGCCAAATAAAGTGACTGCTAAGACCAAAGACTCAATATTTATCCATTTGCCCTAACGTGTCTGCTGATTGTGTATTATGCTGATGCAATTGCATTTCCTTTCGCTGCGCCTTCACGTAAAAATCTTACCTGTGAAAACTGCAAGTTGAGAAATAGAAATGCAACACATTATTGACATTGAGCTTTGGAACCAAATTCTACTGTACATCAAAAATCCATCAAAATAACAGAACAAAGCTTCAAAGATTTTTCAACTGCAATCAGTTTGTAGTACTGCAGGGATTCAAATAAGACACAGCGACTAGACTGAGCTGTTAGGTGACAGGTTGCAGGTAAGAGTCAGGTGATTGGGGGCACATCTCCAAGAGGTACCTAAGATATCCACTTATGTACACCACAAAAATAATAATGCTGATGGCTGCTCACAGAATGACGCCACATCGAAGTATTTAACAAATATGTCTGTTGCCAAAACTGAGCATAAGCAAGCCATCTCTGGCATCTTTACTACACTGGCTGCCCTCTACACTTATGCTGTCATTTGATGGTGAATACAAATAAAAGAAGATGTAAACATAACTGAACAAACATATTAGATATTCTTTTTTGCATATTCAATCAATCATAAACTCAGCTACTGTAATCTTGCCCCATCAGGAGGCTGAACACGTTAGCCAGACATTTCATTTATTTAAGAGGTGTTTAATAGTGAAACATTGACAGGTATTCTACATAATCCAAAATTACTTTGCTTGCCTGTATTACATAGCATGACTTTATCTGCTAACAAAGACTATGGTTTTAACTGACTACTGAATTTTAAATTTGAGGACATATGTTTGCTAGTTTAGCCATGAATTTCACACACACATACCGAATTGTGTTGTCAGATGAGCCACTAACCACCAAACGATCTCTGTATTGTAGACAGGCAATTCCCCGCTTGTGACCATTTAGAGTACGAACAAACTCACAGGTGCTGGTGCTCCATACCTACACAGGGGGACAACACAGAAAGTTTACAACATTTAAGGAAATTTTTAGTCAGAGGGTTTTTAATCATGTACATCTGTTCTACTGATAAATAAAACTAAAACTCTGACATCAAATTAATCCAAATTTTATCAGATGGATAATATTTCTGGAAAAGAAAAAAAAAATGAAATGATCTGTAAAGGAACATTTCTCTAACTGTCGTCACCTTTATAGTGCGGTCCCCTGAGGCAGACACAATGTATTTGTCGTCAAAGTCAACCACATTGACGGCAGCCCGATGTCCCACCAGGACGCGGCGTAGACTGATGTCAGTAGGCGAGGCCATATCCCAGACTGCAATTGAACGGTCCTTGGAGCAGGTGACCATCAACCCATTTGCAAAACGCAGATGAAGAACTGCCTCATTGTGGTGGATCAATGTGTTCAGCACCTCACCCGTCGTTACCTCCCACACCCTGTAGAGTGGAGGGAGATGTCAGCAGGGTCGAATGTTAAAGGCAAAGGTGACAGAAAGAGGAAGAAAACAGAACATGGCAAAAAGGAAAAACAGACATGTCAAGGGACGGGGTGTAAAAACAAAGAAAGAAGAAATGACACAGTGGAAAATGATTGAAGGAAAGAAAAATGAGATGGGGGCAACAGGAAGAGAGGTCAAAAAGGAGATGGAAAGGACATGGAAGTAAAACAAAGGAAAATGAAAAACAATAGAGACACAAGAGATTTTATTTTTTTTCTAGATTTGTAATAGAGAGTATCTCACACTTCATACATGTACACACAGTGAGCTGTACTAAGGCGCCAAGAGTCAAACGCACAACACTCTGGAAAAGCTGACAACCAAACCCACAAACAAAGTGCCTGTCAAACTGTTGCTAAGGAAGTGAAGTCACATTTTCCTTGGATACTGCCCAGTGAGTACGCCTGAAGTGTGAAGTAATAAGAGAAATAATGTTGAGCTTCTGTGTGCAGTAGCCAAACAAGCGTTAACCTATACACAACAAGCCAAGATGTTCAATATCTGCAATGAAATGCATCCAACTATCTCCAATAATGACAGTAAATCTAATTCATTTTGATAGGATATATGCTAACGTTTTTATATTCAGTTTCTTAAATGCACAACACCGGCTGTAGTCATGACCAGCTGTGAAACAATCACACATTAGGATTCCTCAAAACATGCATAAAGTATTTTGAGCATTATAAGCTTTTACAAGACGGATGGGATGCTGTTAGAAAAGCAAATTTACCAAACATATTACTAAATGATGTCAAATGTAAAAAAAATAAAAATAAATAAATACATAAATAAGACTACTAAAAATCTCCAGGTGCTCTCATTTCCTCTTGCAGTCCAAAGACATGCAAGTTATGTTAGCTGGCAATATTAACCTGGCTGTAAGTGTGGATATGAGACAAGCATTTCAAGCTCATAGCATAAACTGCTGTGTAGATGGGAGAACAGTGTAAAGGATTCTGAGTGGTTGCTTTTTCTTTCTAATCCAACTGGAGCTCTTTGCTGGAAAAAAGTCCAGGTTCTAGGTCATGTTCTTACACTTTGTTGAATTTTACGTTTTACTTTGGATGCATCAGTAACCAGTCTAAGAGATCTAAAAGAAAATGCAGACAAAAAAAAAAAAAAAAAAAAAAAAAAAAATCCTTGTACCACATAGGATCTCCTATGGCTTTAAACCAACTTCCAATTATCTACATAGATAACCTTTTTTTTTTTACAATCCCCTGACATGGATATTTTCAGATACTTGCCTGCATTTTGAGACAGTTTTTAAAATGTTAAAGTTATGAGTGTTGAAAATGAAAATGCAAATGTAGCAAAAGCAGAAGTAAATATAGTGATACGATATATTCATACCGAGTGGTATCCTCTGCTTTATTCAGACTTCCACAACTTTCTCTTCAGTAACTTGAACCATTTGTTCATCTTGCTGACATAGCTTTGACCTACTCCAAAAACACCCTGTGTTATTTCTGGAAAAAGATGCGCTGTACCTGACAGTTGAGTCAGAAGACCCGGTCACAATGACTCTCTCATCATACTGGAGACACAATACTGAGCCTGTGTGACCGGTCAGTATCTTCAGACACTCCAGAGTCTGTTTATCCCAGATCTAAAAGGAGCAAAAAAAAAATAAAATAAAATTGAAGAGATGAGTGAAGCACAGGAAGATTTAGACAAAGAAAGAAATGGTTTTTAAAAGAATGCAGATTTGGGTCATGCTAAGAATGGCCCAGTCTCACAGCAGCGTTCATGCACTGTTCATGCCCCATTTCCCTACTGCTGCACTGATGTGCGTAAGAGCCATTCAGCTGTTCCCTTGCTGTGCGTCAGCCTCCTACATAACAATAAGATGACAAATCTGCTATTCTCCTCCCTCTATCCACCCCTTCTCTTCATCCTCATCTTCTCGCAGGCCCCTCACAGGCAGACAGATAAGTGGAACACACAGCATGTCTGGAGTTAAGACTTTCTTTCCTATAATTCACTTGTTCTCTGTCTCACTCTCTGCTGGTTCAGACCAACACCACACACAGTAAGATGGTAAGCCATAAAGAGAAAAAAAAAAACAAAACACAAAAATAATGTTTTATTTATAACCAAGTCTCGGTTACCTTGATGGAATTGTCCCTAAGGCCACTGATGATCTTGTCGTCATCGTACTGGAGACAGTAAACCCCTTTACTGTTTTCTGAGCGACACTGAATCCTCTGCAAGTTGTGTCTGCCACATCGCCAATTAGCCTCAATAGTCTAGATGGAAAGAGAAACAAAGAGGTCTGTAACAGATGCAACATCTACCAGGCTACAAAATGGTTTCAGCATTATTGTGATGATAATTTAACACGAAAACAATAATCATCTTTTCATTTATTACTCATAATCAAGAAGTATTTGTACGAGTGTAGCAAAATGTGAACATGAAAATAAAACTTTAGACGTTAATCATTCGAGAGGATAATTACATTCACATTGCTCTTTGCTGAATCCAAAATAATAATCCATGTGAAGCTCAGTAACTAATTTTGTTATTTTCAAACTTATACAGTTATGCCTATAAATGGTTTGCCTACTTAAGTCCATTTTTTAAAATCATGATGACAAATGATATCTGGTGCAATAATACAAACTGATAAAAAATAAATAAATTAATTAAAAAAAATCGAAAGTCATAAAAATAATGAGAATGTAATCACATTAGGCGTTATGACTTACCTCTATATCTTGAATGATCTTGGGATAGAGGGAGTGATAGTAGGAGTTGGGTGGGATTTCTGAGGTGCGGTTCTTGAACAGATATTTCTCCCTTGGGGGGAAAAAAAGAGAATGACACTCGCCTTTGTGCACTGGGAATTTCTGCATGTGAAGCAGACACTAAAGCCCAACCAAGGATAACCTTTCCCACTTTATCCTCAAGCTTTCCTGTATGTAAAATTAACCTTTTAAATTTTTTTACCCATATTTTAAACAGATTTCTTTCAATACACATTACAATATCATTTTCTTATTAACCTGCATCTGGGAGTGCCTGCATTCGTTCTTACCACTGGTGTCTCTCGGACAGGCCTTTCCAGAGCGGATCAGTTCGGACCATGCGTTCAATGAGCTTCTTCCACAGCATACCCTCAGAGATGACCCTCTGCCACTCCTTACATACCAGCTCTGCTGCACACAGCGAGCGTGCATCCAGGAAAGACAGGATGTTCTCCGCTATGTGATCCAAGCCTTGGGCTAGACAGAGGGGGAACAGAGGTGACCAAGTGCAAGCAGTGACATTATCTCACCTCGTTAGTTCATCTGTCCCCAGAGCTCATTTATTCTGAATTGTTCAAAGACAATCAATAAATCAAGTTGTGTTTATTCCTTTAAAATGCTTATAAAAGGTTAAAAAGGGTTTTATGTTTCTGTTTACCTTTTAAAATAAAAAAAAATTAAAAATTTATACACATATACACACACAGTTGGGTGGTCAAAGACTTTTTGACCACACAACTTTGTTGAGCTACGATGCAGTTAGGGAAGATGTACGTCATGCAAAACCTGTGGGTAACAAACATCCGCTAATCTCTGTTGGTACCTGGCAGCGCAGTAATGAAATCCCTCTGCAGCATTGGTTTGAGGTAGGAATTGATGTGGCCGTGCTGGTAGTGGCACATACGGGAAATCAGGCGCTCAACAAACTCCACCTGCTCGGCCTCCGACCACTGGTCAAACAGGGCGATGCAATGCTCCTTCTCCTTGTCATAGTTCCCCTCTGACGGGCGTTTACGAGATCCCACAACAGGACCGTTACTAAGCTGTAAATATCAGGAGCACATGAAGATTAAATGTCTAGTTGTGTTAGACTGAGAAGATGTTGATAAATAGTCACATAACGCAAATCCAGTCAGTTAAATCTTTTAGGCTCCCGCTGTGACACAGGAAATCATTTCAACTGTATACCAAACTTTGAGCAGCAGCTCATTTTTGTATGAAGAGAAAATGCTGACTGGGAGTGTCACCTGTGGATTGGTGAACTTACTTGAAGTTCTTCAGTGCATAGTTTCCCAGCTAACACCATGGCATTAAAAACGATTTGAACTCAAATGTAGTTTTTCAAGTAATGCAATCTAATGTTACTAAATGATTTTATTTTTCCCGTCTAGAAATAAAAATAAATACACTGAGGAAAAAAAGGTGGGGGAGACACTGAAGCTCAAAGTTGCTGTGCTTATTGAAGCCCATGTATAGGCGTGAACGAAGGGGATTAATGCTGCCGAAAGTTCAAAATAAATTTTTTACTGCCACGCAATAAAGTTCCAGACACACAGTAGAGAGAAAGAGAGAGAGACTGATTAGTGGTGTTTTCATTTGAAGTGCAGCAGGAGACAACAAAACCTTTAATGTAAATATCAAAGGTTACTGTATTTTAAGAATCCAAAAAGGTCCAAATCGCAATAGTTTTAAAGTCAGCTGAAGCTTTAACAAAAGTTATTTTGTTAAAGCTTTATTTATTATTTAATTCTTAAATAATAAACCATACCAATGTTGTATGTACATTTGAAATACTGTAATAAAGCACACCTTGAGAACTGTATTCTTCTTTGGCGACAGATCGTCCACAAGGTTCTGTGACTCCATCCCTGATGTGTTCTGTGGATAAAGAACAAAACAAAGACGTGCCACAGGTTAGTGTTTCATTCTCACTCAGTCTGTGTTTAAAGGCACTTTGAGAGCTGGGGCAGCAGTGTGGATAGCGTTTGACGCAAGAATGCAACAAACACAGCCAAGGAGGGGGTAACCATCAAGTTTCTGAGACGTGCACGCACAAACAGCCTTGCATACACACACACACACACACACACAAAGTGAGGAAAGAAGAAAAAATGAGAAAAGAGAAAACAAAGCGCTGCAACAGAGAATCTATCCTCTTGCTTGTCTGCGATGTGGGTCAAATAGTCTGGACAGGAAATTAAAGGGCAAAATCTTGGTATGTCACTGGTACTCAGCTCAGGTATAACTGTAATAAAAGAGATATTGGTCTTAGAGATACAAATGATAGAAAGAAAATAAGATCTAAGCCATTTCTAGCATCCTTTGTAAATGGACTGCAAACATGCTATAGAAACTTTAATACTAACATTGTTATCCACAGCTCATGTACTGACATGTTCTGTACATTCAACTAAAACTATTAGCCTCCTTAGAGTATGTATACTTGTTTGGAAGCCAACGGCAGACAACAATAATTGTTATTCCTAATTAGACACATCCAGCAAAAGAAAAAAAAAAAAAAAGGAAATTCACAGACCAACTGTACTCTTAGGTTTATCATTTAGAGTTGTTAAAAATACAAACTGCTGATGTTAGGAGGCTTGTTTCTACTCTGTAAGATTAACAGTTTAAAAAAAATAAATTTAAATTTTTTTATTTTTTTTTTTTTAAAAGAGCATATTCCTGAACTAACAGGCCTTCACAACAAACTGTACACTCAGCAAAAATAAAAAAGCAAAAACCATCTAAATCATATCTACATTTGAAACACACCAATTCATCGATGTAATTTATAGGTTTACTGCTATACTTCTTAATGTATACATTTCCTGTTTGGGAACCTGGGGATACAAAAGAGGTTTACCTCAGAGAGGGTCAGAGCTATTGTATACATGTGTGGGTGATGAATGACCCCATAGGTATCATCTGAAAATAGTAATGTCAGGGGGGGGGTAAAACAAATCTACAGTGTGTACCTGTTGGTCCATATATTATAAAAGCCCATCTGTTAAAGCTTTTTTCAGGAGCTGAAAAGTTTTCTTTGCAGTATAAACAAGCTCTATCCTGAAAGCTGCTTGCACGGTCATGTAGACACTGTTGTTTATTTTACTTTTTTTATACTTCAAGTGTGAGCTGTTGCAAGTTTGCTCAGTGCAGATAACCATCTTTTGGTGATGCTGCTACAGGAAGAGCTTGAGCAAAATCAACAGAACTGAGTGGCTGCAATCAGTACAACCACACAAACAAAAAGATCCAAATACCAAGACTTTGTACTTGGATTTTTTCAAGTTCCAAGTCAAATGGGATAAGAAGCCATAATGGTCTTCTCAATTACCAAAGCAGACAGGATAAGAAGCCATGGTGGTCTTACTAGTGTTAATGATCATGCATAGAAGAAAAGAAGAAGCAAAAAGAAATAAAATTCACAAACAAAAAAGACACCAGGTTTAGCTAGGCAGGCAAGCAAGCAAACATGTAGCCTCTCAGAGCTTGAAGGAGGACCCCCACCTCGTCCCTCACACCTCCAGGTAGAAGGAGAGAAAACAATACTCCTCAGTGCATGGTTATTCTCTGGTACCCTTGCATCCCTTCTCTTACCATACCAAAGTACTCAGGAAATAGTTTACTATTCAAACTTGGCATATCCAGATTTTTTTTTTTTTTTTGGTTAAACAAGACAAAGCACTGGCAACTTTATCGTTTTCACTGTTCTGTTTCAAAAGATCTGAAAGTAGTATGTTATACTTTGTATAAATAAAATTACTTTTAAGCAGAGAGTGTTTGAGGAGGCACCAAAGAAGAACCCAAGAGTGCTTCGAACAGGGAGGACAGGACAACGGAAGGTGAGAAGGTAGGAGGGTGAGGGGGTGAGTGGGTGCTGTGTGCACCAAGGTGGTATGAGGAGTTGTGTGGGGTGGGCAAAGAAAAAGTAAAGGGTGAGGAGATGGCAAGGGAGGAGGGGAAAGGAGGAGGAGCAGCAGAATTAAGAGGAGAGAGGCAGAACCTGGTTGTGAGCCCGGGTGGAGGGGATGCTCTGCAGGCACCTGAGTGCACACAAACTCTCAGCCACCGAGGAGCAGCCCAGCCAGAGAGAGCGAGGCACAGAGCACTGTGTGAAAGAGAGAGAGGAAGGGAGGAAGGGAGGAGGAGAACGAAGTGGACAGGGTGAGGGAGGAAGAGAAAGGGAAGAGCAAGAGAGACGTGGGAAGTAAAGGAAGGGGGGGGGGATGTTGGGAAGTTGGAAACCAAAAAGGGTGAGTGAATAGATGGATCAATGAATGGATAGATGGATGGAAGTGGTGGGGAGTGAGGAGCAGGACAAGTGAAGTGTAAATGTGTGTAACGGGACAAAAAGAATGGATAAATAAATATGGTTTGGTTTGAAATTGAGAGGAAGTGAGCGTGTAACCATCAAAGGTGGAGAGAGAGGAGGAAGAGAGGAGGTGGGGGATAGTGAGGGGGAAAAACCAGTATTAGAGCTACACACATTGGCACGGTGAGCGCAGGAACACACACCCCGTCACACACAGATACAGACTGATAAACATACACACGGAAGCATTATTAGACATGAACTGGGTGGGGATAGGTAGAGGAGAGGGAGGGGCAATGGTATTAATCGTCAATTAATGTCACTCTCGCTTTGACATGAGCCCCACCCACTGTTCTGCCATCCCCACTCTCATGAGAGGTTAGTGAATAACACTGGGACAAATAAATAAATTAAATTAAATACATGAACACAACCCAGACAAAATTCTCAATTTTCTGTGTAGGGTAAACAATTTATGCTCCACTTTGTCTTATCCTTTAGTGTAATTTAATGACTTTAATCCCATGTTAAGCTTTTTTTCCTTGGTCAAGAAAATTATGACCAAGCGTTGAATTGAAATCCATGGGCTGAATATATGATAATAGCTTTTATTACTAGACACATATTCTAAGGCTGTTCAAGCACTTAAAATCTGTTTTAGATTTTACCATTTACTTCAACTGAAAGGCCAAATTACTACTCAAACCATACAAAAATTTCACTTTATTTACCCACATTGCAGTTTAAACCTCCAATTTTTCCTGATAAACTTTTAAGTCCCTTAGTGATGTCTGGTGAGATTACCAATTTAAGACAACTCGCTCTTAATTACTGAGGAATGATTTAGGCCATTCATAGATGTTGTACCAAAAAGTGATTATTTGCCAAAAATAAATAAATACTGCGGATTCTCAAACTGTTGTGAATGGCATGTTAAAATATAGTTTATCATTCATGAAATATTTTTGACATCAATTTTGTGATTTTTATCCCTCCTTTAAAAAGTCTAATTGAGATTAACAAAACGTTTTTTTAAGACATCTGGATAAGAAAGCAACAGATATTACAACAAACAACATACCAGCTCTAGAAATATGTTTTAAGTGGAAAAAAAGAACTCGCTTGACTATATTTAGAACGAAGAGTAGGTACAATACTGTAGAGTTATATACACTTACAAAACACACAATTTCTTTATTTTATAATAGCCCCTTCGTAAATCTCATTGATTACATCACATTTAGCAAGTATATTAGACATAAAAACGAATGCAAACATCTGGGGAATCGCTTTTTGGCAGACAGCGGCTATAGACACCTGTAATGCTTAAGCAAATGACTCTTTAGTACAAGTACATATTAGGTGCTCTTTTACGAAACTTTTTTTCCCAACTTAACAGGACTACATCTTACATCTCTATTAAGGAATACAAGACATTATTTACTAGGCCCGGCTTTCAACCTTTAATTTGTACAGTTCCACTGTATTTCTTGCACAAACTGATAGATCTTCCAAACACGTGTAAACTGAAATTCTTTTAAAAGGTCAGTTTCGCTGACATAACAGATCAAATCCTCGTATTAATTGACGTCTTCCTTACGACCACTTTGACCCCACAGAGTAAATGTTAGCGGTTGGTAGGCTACAATTAGCCTAGCTGGCTAGTTTATCGAGGCAGAAAATCAATGTACAATAAACCCAATAGTTTTGGCAAAATCTAATTGAGTAAAAATGAAAATAATACCGTCGTCTTAATTTATGTTTGTGGTTACGAAAATAGTTTTTCTAGACATAGTCAGCCGTTTGTTTTTAATGTAGAAATTGGTGTCAAGCAGCGTATTTAGCAAGCTAGCTATTAAGCTAATTGCTAATGCTCGCTAGTGGAGGTAACGCTGTGTGAATGAAAAAGCGATACACTTCCTTCTACGCACTTTAAAAAATATAAACACACAAGCAACGCATTGTTATGATTTTAGCTATGTTCACATAAAATATAAAGATGTGACTGACACATCATTTACCGAGTAAGCCGTCTTACCCTAAAACTACATGATATAACATCGCGTTGCCCGTAAATTTACGTAGTTCACGACATTCTAGTCAGTATTAGCATGGCGGCTAGCTAAGAATCAGACAGGGCCCAGTTAAAGTGGCGCAGCGTCACCGCAGTAAACGCTACCCCAAGAATTCTCGTCTGCCTTCGACCGACGATTGCACATCAACCTCTTAATTTTTCCCATTATGTACAAACTGTACCCAAACCAACACAGGTTTTAAATTTAACAGAGAGAGATGTCTGGGACTTGTTAATCAATCCAACCAGTATGTGGAGCATTCGTAGCAAAATGTATCGATAATTTCAGGCCCTCCCTCTGATTTCTGGTTCCCCCTCCTTTTTCCTCCACCTCTCCCGACAAGTCGCTTCAGCCCGTTCCTGCCGCCGTCGAATAGAGCCTCGGCGATTTCCTCAATAAAACACTGACAGCGATCAATTCGGTTGTTCATAATGCCATATAGAAAAAGATCTTACCACCAGTTCCACCGTTTTGTCCTCCATCTCCTGCTCCATGTTGACGATCCCCCCCGAAACTCGCTATGAAAATGGAAACCCAGCCCTGCGTCGGCGGCCCGCAAATTCAGAGACGTCATCCACTTCGCTCAGCCACACAGCTTTGGTAGGGCAGTGTCAAAAGGGTGGGTGGGGGGATGGTAACGCCCATGGACTTTAATAACACGCCGATTGGATAGATTTTGGCTAAGTGGGCGTGGTTTCGCCTCTTTGCCTTTTATTGATTGGCCTGCCGTGCTACCAAGGCTTCCCCGGTGACTCCCCCAAACAAAAAGGCAAACTGATGAAGATGCTGTTGCTATCCTGAAGAGGAATACACCAAGGCAAAATCAATCATCCGCATAGCTTTTCTCTGAGATGCTGCAGGATGTTGGCTATTTTAAATATGCGACATGACAGAAACAGATACTTTATGAAGCTTAATTTAAAGTTTTCAAATACACATTTTAGCAAACTCAGGATTATGCATGGGTAAAACAAATTCAACTAAGTAGTGACAGATAATCAAAAGTGGTAACAAGAACCACTAACAACCATTATAACAACCAGAAACCAGTTCAATAAATGATGAATTAGCATTGCAGCTTAAAACCTGAAACTCCATCAATACAGATGCAGGAAAGCCTGGTCCAGATTTTTTGTTTCGTCTTTTAAGCGGAGCAATCCAGACAACGCAATAAACCAGGATCTTTGGGATAACTTCACCTTAGCTGAACTGTTGTTGCTTTCCTTAGGCACTGAAGTGTATGGGTTTGAATTACTCACATCCCCAACCCTCTGGTCTATTACGCCATCATTGTTTTAATACCATAATAAGCAGGTCAGTTTGTTTGCCTTCTCAGCAACTGGAGCCAGAAAACTCATCATTCACCAGTGTAGGTTTACTTCCTCAGCTTGCTATATTTATAATTTAAGGCATAATTTACCAAGGTCATTCTCTACAAATCTTTAGGGAACACGTCTTCACGAATTCTGCTCTTTGCATTATGAATGAGAACCTGGCCATTTGTTCTTACCTTTGTTCCCCTATTCGACACGCAAATGTCAAAACCAACTTTCTAGACCAACACATCCTATAAAAACTGTCGGCAGGAATGCAATGACAAATTGAGATTTTTAATTAATTTAGATTTATAAAAGCGGTCAGATAAATGTACAAATGCAATCCAATGTGTACACGGGATATTTCATTTAAGGGAAGTTCATTTAAAGAGATGACTACATGTAAAGGCCAAGATTTATAATGAATAGCTATATTAAAGATGTGATTTTACTGCCTTTTGCAATTTAAAATGTAGAAAATTTCAACATTATGTGGCAAGTCTGACGATTGAATAAGATAACTAAATTCTGTAAAAGTCATGCACGCGTCACTCATAAAACATATCAATTTTGTTGTCAGGAAAAGGTCAGCCTTTTAAGTAAATGAGATGGCACAGGAGTGAGACCACAGCAGATGAGGAGGTAGCAATGGTTTTCAGCAGTTGAAATTTAATACTTTGTCCCCCCTTTCTCTACAGAAACCCAGGTAAAAAAAATCCCCCACTCTCATAAAATACAACAGCAGCAGTTACCAGTAAAAAAATGAAATGCAAAAAAGAAAAAAGAAAAAAAAAAGAGAGAGAGAGAAAGCATAGAAGGAAGGGAGAGAGGATAGGGACATGATGACGCATTAAAGGAAAATATATTTTCTGTATGTCAGGAGTGAATCCAAAGTTCATCTTAGGACCGGGGTCAGCGGCAACGAGGAATCTGGGAACTTGCTGTTGTGTTCATTCAAAATCGAGGGGAGGAAGAAAAACAAAAGAAAAAAAGAAAAGAACAAAAATGAGTCAAGTCCAATCCAACTAGGGGAAGGAACCAGCACTCTAAGGCAGGGATTTATTCAGGAAGGGCTTTCTCCCTCTCTGGATGAAAGAAAATCTCACTCCTCTTCGGCCTGTGTGATGCATTTTGTTGTGTAAGTATGTGCAAGTTTGTGTATGCAACAGGTGAACTGGAAGGTGTGTCTGTCATATATATATGGTCAACACAGTTGCACCTCTCGCTTGCTGCAAGAGAGGTGGCATTTTTATTTCCTTATTTCTTCATTCATTTTTTTCTCCCAATATCAGTCCAAGACTACCTAGTAGTCATCCAAATCAAAGAACTCATCGTCCTCTCCTTGGTACTCCATGCCCTGGAAATCCACCCTGTACCGCAAGATACCTGAGGAATACAAAAGATGATTGATTAAGTAGTGTGGTATGATGGCAACTTGTTTTGGCTAAACAGTGGCAGGGAAAAACATGAATTCTGAAAGTATTAGACTTTAGTATTAGAAGTGCCAAGGGGGTCATTTTGGGGTTAAAAAACAAACAAACAAAAAAACCTCTAAAGACAAAAATATTTCATGACTTTAACTAAAAATGGATTCACTTATCATTTAGAAGTGTGTGGAATAAAAAGATATACTTACCACATGTCACTTTGACCCCACAGAAATTAATGTAAAATCCACTCACCCTGCCTGGTTGCCTAGCAACATGTATCATTTACACTCATTTTGATATGAAGACTGCATAAGCCAGAGCTGGCTAGATAACATTGATAGATATACAGGGGACTGTAGTTGGATAGAAGACGAGGAATTTCTGCCAGGCTGAACAGGTCATGGATGGGATATGGAGCCGGAGAAGTGTGGAATGTGGAGAACCAGGCGGGTTGCTGAACTGAGCAGAGAACCCTGAGTGTGGCGATCTACTCAGGCCTAATAAAAAGCAAAGTCCAGAGCAGAATACCTAAAATGAACGAGTCCAAGGCCTGCTGAGCTACAAACTGAGGTGGAACAGTGTGGATGATGGATAAGAGGTGTAGGTGCACTGTGATAAAACTTCACAATAATTAATGAAATTGTGTTTTGTTTTATTTCAGCCAACTGTGACGTCAGTCAAATTCAAATTGTTTCACAATAGTGCTCTTTTCCTAATAAATGCTTGTTTTAGCATAACGACCATAACCTGTTACTCAAAATTCCTTTAACTTGTCCATAACAGTTTTCTTCTACAATAATTCAATTATTTAGATGTGTTGGGTATTATATTTTCGTACCATTTGTTTATTACTGAATTCTAAAATATATTTTATGTTTATTACCTATAATTAAATAACCTAAATCATTTGCGTAACTAATAAAACCCCTAATAGTTAAATGCTTCCTTTGTCTAAAATTACTTCTAATTTAAAATATTAGGTGAAAATTAACAACTTAACTACTACTTCTTCAAAAAAACAAAACAAAAAGTGCTTTTAGGGGTCCTGGAATGATGGTGTTTCTATTGTGAAAAGCACAAAGTCCTGAAATCCTTTTAAGATCCTCATTAAAATGTATTACACCACTAAACCGATTTAAATTGCCACAAGTATCTCTACTTTTTATACAACTAACAATTCAACAGTGCCTCTGCCCCAATTCTCCTATTTTACATGGTGAAACCCTCTATAATACAAATTTCTACTGTACAACAATGTCTATATGAGGCCTTACCTGTACCAAGATGAAGCATGAATCAGAATAAGCAGAAGAGGAACTGTTTGTCTTCTCTACTGCTACTATCTTCAAGTGCATAATACATGAATTATACTCGAGTACAATTACTAGATCATCATAACAACCCAATGATGAAATCATCACTGAACCACATATATCAAATATATTCCTAACTTCATTTTGATCAAACATTCAACTGTTATTAAACAACAGTGTGCTCACCCCCAATGCCTCCAAAGCCCTTGACAAACTGGGACCCCTCCTGACTCTTGTCTGTTACTATCTCCAACGTGGCTCCAAATTTCTTGTAGTTGTTCGCAAACCACTCCAGCAGTGGCATGCTCTCGATCAGCTCATGCTCCTGCCCCGTCTAGAAACACAACCAGCGTTAGTAAGGCATCACATCACAGGGAATGGGTCCAACTTAACTCCCAGAGATCAGTTCCTCTTCTGCAGCACTTACCTCCTTGTCTGTGAAGTGAGACTTGTCTTTCTCCTGCTCTGGCGTTAAGTACAAAGTCTTCTCATCTGAAGAACAAAGAAGAAACTTTTGAATTGTAGGACCACAATTAGAATTCATTTACTGCTTTTTGTCTCAGCTACTGCAGATAACACTGTAGTCGTTTGTTTACCATTCTCTGCTCCATTGCTCTCTGCCCCATGCACACGAAGAACATAACGCATGGTGTCTAAGTTCTCATAGACTATGAGAATCTCCACAGCTCCCATTTCAAGGGCTTTCAGTGTGTCCTCTACACCAAAGCAGTACTTCCCTGTATCCTGACTGATCTCATCAAAGTACCGCCCTGTAAATACAGAAGAATCATCAGGAAAAAGTTTGAAGATTTTACCTTTAACAAAAAAAAAAGAAAAAAAAAAAAAAAAGAAAACCACACACACTCACCTATGAGCTTCTTTTCTTGGATGAACTTCACATTCGACAGGACCTCTGCTGAAAGCTCAATAGCCTGGTTGAAACCATTCTCTCCTCCATAGGAGATGTCCACTAGCTTCAGAACCTTTGCCTGTAACCTCTGTAGAAATCAAACAGTTGTTAGTAACTTTTACAGACAGAGTAGGAACCAAATAAACCTGCTGACAAGATAAAGAAAATGGAGAAAGCTACCACAATAAATATGCTGACAATAATGATAGACTATGCTGCTGGTTATATTCCCCAAAGCCTTGGAAAGTCCCTCAAACTCATTAACTGCTAACCAAAGCTTGCAGTAAAGTGTGGGATATGCAGATTTTCATATCTGTCTCTTTCTTTGTTTGTGCAACCACATTCCATTATTGGTTGTAAAGACATAAGATTTAGCTAAATCAGTGGCTTACTGGCAAATAAAAGGCGGCACTTTCCATTTACAGTATGGCTGCACACATCATGTGCCAAGTTTAAAATAAACTCGCTATGTCACTATTTCATCACTACTACCAAATACCAGTGTTTATTTCTTACAATATTAGATAGTTATTAAATATACATATTTATACAACTCGGAACAAAAACTTAAAAGGTCACCAGCCTTCTTTTGGACATCTATTCACTGCAGTGAGAAGTTTGTGAAAAAAAAAAAAAAGTTGTTTCAATACATCATACTTACTGGATCAAACATGTCAGACTGGCTGAGTTCAGTCTTGAAATCAGCAGAGCCAGCCAAGACCATTCCTGCCACATTAACTTTGTCATTGGACACAAAGAGCTGGACAGCTGTCTCAGCTACTTTTCTCACATAGTTGTGTCTCTTCTCCATTCTCAGTCGAGCAAAACGCAGAGCAGACTGTCCTCCTCTGCCTGAAAGAGCAAAGCAAAGATAAAAAAAAAAAAACAACAACAAATAAACAAAAACAAAACAAACAACGTAAAATGTATTTTCTAAACATTCCAGTTCAGTACCGTGCTTCTTGGGTAGGTCCACAGTGAACTTGTGCAGCACCTCCCTGGTGTTGCCCTGCAGTGTGCCAAAGAGTGCCCCACTACCGTCGATCACAATAAAGCCAAACTTACTGTCATCAGACAGCAGGGCTGTCAATGCCTGTGTTGGGACATTAGTGAGGCAAGAACGGATCATAAGAATGTGGAAGACAGAAAGAAAAATAAAAAGACCAAGGCGAGGTTTACATACCACAGAGTTTCTCTAAAAAAAAAATATTTTGCATGTGCATCAAAATACTAAGGAAATTCTCTCACCTCGGTGTGGAACTTGTTGTCGCAGAGGTACAGGGAGGTGTTGATTGGTTTAAAAGGCTCAAAGTCGATATTGACTTTCTTCTCCTTGCCTTCCTCTGTCACAATTGTGCCACAATACACAACCAAGCCATTGGGTGGCACTGGGAAGGGAAGAAAAAAGCCAGAGACCATAAATATTCAAAGGAGGACTGGAGCTGAATGTTTTGAAAGTAAATACATCCTATGTTTTAAGTTGTCTCTTTTTTCAAAAAAAAAAACCCTTGGAAAAATTATAGCTGAAAATATTACAATAATACAATGATATGCCAAAATGAATTTCTTTTCTGTTGGCCCCAAGAACCACTACCATTTCCCAAAAGAAAATGGGCATTCTTTTACATGCATACCCTTGTTGTAGAGTTTTAGTCTTTGCTGTACAGAGGTGATGGCCCCGAGAACAGAGAGCCTGTTGACTCGACTCTTAATGTTGGAAGCAGTGCCAAACTCATCAGCCAACATCTTGGCCACTCTTGATATCTGGTCCTTTGGAGGGATGATCAGAGAGATCATGCTGGTGCCATTACTATAGAGAGAGTGAGGATGTAATGTTAGTGCATATAACAGCATTTGTACACAGCCAAGAAGCCATAGAAGTGATGAAATAGACTGAATAACTGACAATTATGCCACTCCTAGGTATGCCATGGTGAAACTGGCATCTAATATCAAGGCCATATAATAATCAACTTTGATTACGCCAAACCAGTTGAGCCATGTAATTACCTCCAAGATAGCGTAATTGTTTGCTCTAATTTAGTTTTGTAAATACACAACAGTTCTTGGCAAAATATCACCTTGACAAGGTCTGGCAGGTTGAGGGACAAATGGTATGGGCTTTCAGTTACACAGTACACAATCTTTGTCCTTGAAACAAGGACTAAGTTTAAGTCTTGCTACTTTGCATTGTTGTCCTTTCATTTACAACCAATCAACAGATGAATCACAGAAGTACAGGCTGACACGCACACAGCCAGGTAGAAGAGGCTGGATAGATGTAGGGCAAACAGTCAACTGAGTGTGTAACATGGCAGGCAGGGGAGCACAGGACAGCAAATTCTGCGCAACACTAGACGTCAAACTGTCGCAGAGCAAGCTACAAGCCAGTGAAGTAACACCCACATTCACATGCCTTGTTTGATAATTCAAGAGGCCCACAATGTCCCTGTCGGCCAACAACTGATGTCGAATTCTTTTTGACCTGACCAGTTTGAAACCAGTAACGCTGTAATGAACCGTCAAGCAGTTCGGCTGCCATGAGGTGACTAACTTAGTGGACTCTAGAGGAAATTAAGAGGCTCTGTCGTATGATTTGCGTGTAAAAAGAGCAGACGAACGTCATTTGGACTATATAACAGCATGTGAAACTGTAACTACAAGCTAGCCGGCCTTCCCTTTTTCGTCAACGTGCTGCTTTTTTTTTGTTTAAGACACCCATGCCGGCCTCTTTCCAAAGATGACGTCTATTAGCGGTTCTCATTAGCAACAAAACTAGCATCAACCTTACTAGCTTGAACTGAATAAAATTCTTCAGAATGCCAGCTACAACATATAAACACTGACAAAAACAAAATGTGTTTTGTCCAAAATAAACCATGTTTTCAACTTCCAGGGAGATTAAATGCGACATCCGTTAGCGCCTAGCAATTGGCTAACTAGCGACAAGCAAAAGCAACGGTTAGCTAAGTTAGCTATGCTAAGCTAACCACTCCCAAATTCGGCCCCATTTATACCATTTCCAGCTGCTGCTGCGGTATACATTGACACAATCACCCGAACCCTTAAACTCAAGTACTGCCGACCAGACAATTACCTCGAAATGCGACAAAAATGTATTACTTACCCACGGGCAGCTTCTAAACTTTTGATCAGCTTCTTGATTTTCCATATCTCCACGTTCCTATCCGCCGCGCTGGGGTCGTCCGCCATCTTTCTGCTGTGATCGCTTCAGCACCTGAAAGACGTGGAAAAAGAAGAGCTAAACATCTGCGCTGAACCCGCCGGTTAACAAACTGACTATCGTTTACAGTGTTATCGGATAGGTTAATTTATCTATCGCTGAACCGTGTACCTCTCCAAACTAGTGGCGCGGTGTCCGTTAAGGCACCTTGCCAGTGCTGGCAGCTGGACTGACCGTAAAGGAAAGACTCTAACCGGGATGTGTCGCTCAATGCAGAGCGCGGGGGAAACCAGGCCTACAGTCTACCAGGCCCTAGTGTCCACCCTGTTCTTATCTAATACGACCTACTTTCCTCGTGTTCCCCTGGAAACAATATGGAAACCAACTGCCAGCTTTTTAGACCCTATGAATATTGGCATATACTGGATGGTACTTTACCTGCCTCGGACAACGCGGCTCCACTCCGCTCTCTGTCTGCTGCGCTACGTCAAGTCGGTGGTCCGAGGAATGACGTTGCTTTCCCGACCGGTTTCTCTCTCCTCTACACGCTGCGCGTGGTGCTAACGACGGGGGCTCACATGTGGGAGGTGGTTAGATCGGTGGCGTTCACTTCCTGGAAACCACTTAGAAACCAATGACATGCCTTAGCTGCCGTGTCAATTGTAGAATCTCAATAACAATTGGACGGAACCTAAAGAATATCGCCAAAGCTGGTAATAGGTGGATTATGGGGCTTGTAGTCAAAGTCGTAAAACCCGAAGACTACAGTTGCAGTTTCTAGTTGCCAGTTGAACTTGATTTGCAAAACAAGTTACCTGATTTTGCAAAACTAATATGTCCATACATGACTCTTGTTGTTTAGAAGTTCTAACCATTTGTTATACACTGCCCTCTTTTTCCAGGGGCTTAAAAGTAAATGAACATGACATAATTTTAAATATAAGGATAGTTTTGAACAGGGGGTGCTTCAGCACCCCCAAAATGAATCAAAGCACCCCCAAAGATTTCTTACTTTTTTTGGACAATATTTGCTGTCTGTGTGACACACTGTTAAAACTATAAAAACCATACAGTACTTGGTTGAGACATAACATTTTAACAACAAAAGTATAGATAACCCCCCCCTCCCAAAATGGTTTGTTCCAGCTCGCTCTCCGCTGCTCTGGCTCCGTTCAGTCCGTTGCTGCCAGAGAGATGGTGGCTGAGACGCAGCGGAGCGGAGGTGTAAGTGCCTGGCTTAAAATAGGACATATTAGCTGCATTTAACCTTCAGTTACTCTTTATATAGTTTGGTAGGAGTCATAACATGTTTCTTTTTAGCTGAAAAACCTTACACCCAGGTAACCTGGTGTGTTGAAAACATGTTTTCCGACAATGTTTGCTAACCTACAATCCGTCCTGCTCTGTAGTAAAATCATTGACTGTAGAAAACATGGACCACGCCACAGCTCCCCAAAAATGAAGCCAAAACGTCTCTATCGCCCACTGGTGTCTGGCTGCAGTATAGGTCATAAACTCCGCCTCCTACATGTTAGCGGATGGGACTGGGGTCAGACTAAAATAAATTTATTCTCCTCAGATAATTTTTTTTTCCAAAGATTCTTTCTTTTGTTATCAATAGTTCTCATCACACTGATTGATGTCCAAGGGGTCTCCTTTCCCATAAGTTTGATTCTAATTGCTACCGCGGTGATGTTAAATTGGGGTGAAACGTCATCATAGCAGCTTTGACTGGCAGCTGCAGTCACGGAGAAACTTGCGTATCTCTGTTCGGGAATAGCAGATAGAGCGTAGGCTCTGAGAGGAGGGCCAGCGTTTACGTTACGAAAACACGACCGAGTGTTTTAACTTGACAGCCTGAGGTGTTCTTCAATAAACTGGACTACACGACAGAAGGACCCGAGGCCCCGCTGCACTTTTTCGGTAAGTTAAACGTGTTTGTAAGCTACTCCGTAACTACCGTCCTTAGCTAGCTCCTGAGACCTAGCTAGCTAAAATGAGCACTCGGCTGTCAGGGTTCGTTTAGCTAATCTGTGCAGGTGAATGAATTTACTAAAGAAACCAAGAGAAACTCCCCGGGCTACTCAGTCACTAATTACTGTTACTGTACTTTTATTACAAGTATTATACTGTAAAAGCAACAGGCTGTAGCTTCAGCTCCTGTGCAGAGCTGAATATTAAATATGCAAACAACAGCATGTTTTCAGTCTCTTGCCACATCTGTAAAGACAGTAACATTTTTTTAAAAGCTTGTACTTCAGTAACTCCTCATTAATCAGGAACTATGGATTAAAGTACTGTAGTGTACTGTAATACTGAAAAAAATGTAAGAGAAGAACTTCAGATCCTGAGTGTGTGAGGACAGAAGAATCAGCTTCATTTCAATTTTGAGGGATAAAATGTATACTTGAGTTTGATGGTTCTGTTCTCTTTGTGATTACAGGAGCTGCCCTCAGATTCAGACCTCAGCACCACCCAGTGACAGCAGACAGATCATCCAACATGTTCACATGTTAACTGCAAAATTAGCTGATGAAAACAGTGCAAAGGTTAAAGTACCACACGTGCTGTAGTGAAAGCTGCAGCTTTATTGATAAAGTTAAAGACAAAAAAACAAAAGGATTAATCACTCATGTAACTGTGTCACTATATATCAGCATTACCAGGACCTCAGTTTGGTGTTTCATAAAGATGCTGATCTCAGACCTGCACAGCTTCTGTTTTAAACACTTGATGTACTCAGCTGCATGAAGAGCACATGAGATTTTCTCTAACACAATTAAATAAAACCTGATGAAGGTCAAAGGTCGTCACTTGTATGTTGAACTACAAACTTGTCATCTGGAATTTTTTCAGGTTTTTTTTGCACATAGTGTGTTATTTACCATAAAGTGATGCAGAGTTATTCATACCAGAGTAACCAGAGAGGATCACATCTTTTTTAATATATAACTTTCTACAGGACTGAATATAATATCTTTATGTAAAAGTCCGGAGCCTCTGGGGAGTATCTGAGTATTTATAACATTACACAAACCAAAGGTCTCCATCACAGTGTTCATGAAATGCTGGGTTTATCCATCTCCTGGGGCGGGCCAAGGAGGAGTGCTGAAGATTTCCCTGTGAGGGAGCTGCTGGTGAAGATCGTGAGTCCTGCTTGATCAATGCGATGAGTTTCAGTCTTCCTGGTGTTTCTTAAATGATGCCTCTTATAGCGGGTCAACAGAACTTATGGCACAGGACAGCTGTGATGAAAGAAAGGGAAGAAGTTTCTCCAAACCTCTGGACCCAGGAAACCCAGCTTGGTCCTGATGGTCTCCCTCACTAGTTTCTCTCCAGGGTGAATGTAGCTGTTGATATAATATGGACTCTATTATTAAATGAAAAGAACAAATTAGACCACACTACTGAAACGTTCTGCTGATGTTTTTAAAGTCTCCATGTTACCAGGCTGTAGAGGGCTCTGAAGATTTAAACAGTTTTAGATCCATTACACTCACAGTCTTATGTTAAAATCTCAAAGGACAGCATTATATTTTTGATATTAACAGTATATCTGGGCCTCTGTAGAGTGTGCAGCTGATCTCATCGCTGTCTAAAAATGGATAAAAAAACATAAGTGTTGAAGACTATTAAGAGTAGCAGGTGTGTAGCATCGCTAACTAGCTAGCAACAAGCCTCCAACACAGTGCGTATGCTAGCGGCTAATCTAACTAACGAATTAACAACAAAGTGATTTTAGAACTATAAGATGATAAGCTGTGTGTCTTTTTTATAACAGTGAGATGGTTGTATTTACCTTAATTAAACGAGTCGTCAGTTGCGGTAAACTAGCAAAAAAACTCGAGCAGCCGGGCTACGTAAAAAGTGTAGAGGGGCGTGTTTGCGGTCACGTCCAGCGGGTATGTGGGCGGGAGCGTTACACAGTCGCTCCACCTCAAGTCACTACGGCGCAGACTCTGGCTCCAAATTTGCAAGATGGCAGCCTCCACAAGTGGGGTATTTTGGCTTCATTTTGCACAATGGTAGGAGGCGGGGTCGCGTCGTCCATGTTTTCTACAGTCAATGGGCGTTTATCAATATGCGTACTTGTGCGTACTTGCGTTCTCGTGTACTCGTGATACGTCATCAGTCGGAGACCAAGTACTGTTCCAATTCAAAGTACGCATCACGCCGAGAACGCGAAAAAGTCCCGGATGTGTTCTCGATCCGCCTGTTTTATCGAGCATGCATCGGTGTAGACTTGGGACAGCTAAATATCCCAGAATGCATTTCGTCCAAAACTCAACAGCAGACTCCCGGCACATCGTTTCCAAACACCCCCCCCCCCCCCAAACCGCTCGCGGACTTCTCACTACTCAGGTTAAAGAAACCCCAGCAGCTGTCTATAGTATTGAGTGTCCACTAGAATAGAAATAAAAGCGTTCTAACATCTCACCTGCTTGTTTTTATTAAGGTATGTACACGTATGTACATGTACACTATTTTTATTAATAGAGGTTTCACTACTGAGGTTAACAATGATATATAAGTCACTTAGATCACTTCTAAATGTTAATGTTTGGTTTATTTCAGTGTTTTATTTGTTCCTGAGTAAACTGGTTTGGCTGTGATTAAAGTTAAGCTTCATAACATGTTACTTACAGTTAAATTAAGAGGGGACGGCAGTAAAAACTCCGGACCTGTGACATCATCACGTACGCTGGTGTTCCGACTGTACAAATCACGAGTCCGTGCTCGCGTACTTGAGAATTGAGAAACGGCCCACGAGTCCGTGCTCGCGTTCTCGGCGGGTACGTACTCCCGTGCGTTCTCGGCGGGTACGTACTCACCGAGAACGCGAGTACGTACTCGCGTACTTGGGCATTGATAAACGGCCAATGAGTAATGTAATTTTTCATCTAATTGAATACAATCTATTTGTGTATGATTGTCAGTCCAAAGAGGGAGAGAGGAAAGAGGGGAACTTGAGGAGAAAGTACAAGGTCAGGAAGAACCAGGTAAGAAAACAGACAGGGAATAGTGACAGGCAAAACAGAAACTGTTAAACTGACAAAGAGAAAAAACCTGATTTTACTTATACAATCTGGAAGTTGCATTCTCCCTATATTAAAGCTGCTATACAGAATCTGCAAAACAAACTGGGTTGAAACATTTTTGACCGTCTTTAACAACATTCCAACATAACATTATAATTGATTGGGGAGATTAAAATTAATGATATATTTTTATGTGGTTCAGCCACAACTCTACTAAAACCTCAGCCAGTAATAGGTAGGCCAACTTGTGGACCGTCCAGTTGTCTGTATGACTGCCGCATTACAGTATCAGAAAGTGCCAAACGGTGCCCTGGTGGAGTGAGGAGCTGTAAAGAGAAGCAGAGTGCTCCGTTTATATTCTAAAAGTGTTTTAAGCTAGCTTGTTTCAAAGATTGTGTACAGCAGCTTTAAATGTTTTCCAAAAGCACACATACACTTATCAGTGTTTCTCAAACTTTTTACAGTGTGTACCACCTGATAAAAATGTCAAGCTCTCCCAAGTACCACTATGAAAGCATGAAACTCATAAATCTTACAACACAAAATTAGTATTATTAAATTAGTAAAATTAGTATCTGCAGTAAAGATTTTTATTTTTAATAATTTATTCTGTTTTGGGAGTGTTTTTTATGTATCTGTATTATATTATACATACACATTAAAAGTGAATCTCTGTCCAAATGCACTCAGTTTACTTCTTACTTACTATGAGCATCATTCATTATTCTCCCGCAGTAATTAAGATTAGGATATGTATTTTTTTTTAATTCCAATTGATTCTTCTTTTGCAGCATTTAAATAACCTTTATCAGATTTGATGGTTTTGTTACAGACTTTTCAAAAAAAGTGTTTTGCCTTTCTTTCTCAAATGTGGGGATTAAATTGTGTTAAAATGTACAAAACAGTGATGTCATGTTCGAGATGAGGACCCAGGCACAGAGAGACTTGATGAATTTAAGAATCTTATTATTTAAGAAAGAAATTTGCAGACTTGCACAGAGATGGTAAAATTATGATGACTGATAACGGAGATGAAGACAACAGACGATGAGGACAGGGAGGAACAGGGGTTTAAATGCACCCAGGAGACAGTCAGAGAGAACTTGGGACAACTGGAGACATTTAGGGATGCAGGGACTGACAGAGACAGGGAAGAAGTCTCATTGTGACGTGTAAAGTTTATCTTGCCTGGCTGGGCAGCTCTCTGGGTGCTCAGCAGCTCCAAAGCTCTAATCCTAGAATCGCCCCTGGTTTTGAATAACTGGATGAACCTATGGACAGCACCAAAATGCTTTATTTCGTGCCAAGCCTTTACTCCAGCTTCTTTTAATTGCTGCTTGTTTGTGTGTCTATCTTCCTTTAGTTTTGTCTTCAGTAACTCTTGTTTTCCTCTGTTCAAGGATTTTTATTATTTATTTATTTATTTATTTATTTATTTATTTTCAGAACTGTGCAGCTTCTTTTAGATGGGAGAAACATTTCATTACTCACCCAAGTGACTTCACTCAGAAACTGAATACTGTGAAGTTTATCTCATGTTAATTGAGGCTGAGTTTATGACGTGCAGTGCATTTCACTGTGTTTATCTAGGCTACGTCGGCTCTTCCACTTTGAGTAAGTACACTATAGGTGTGGGTAATGGCAGACACTATTGTCCTTTAGTATTCACTGTCACTCCCATACGATCCAAAGCTTCAGTTCATTTAATGTTTAGTTTCAGTGCACTTGGTTCATTTCTTCTAGGTTTCATGAGAAACGTTAGAAAGTTCAGTATATAAGGATGTAGATTTCTTCCTTCATAACAAACCATTAGCATGATAATGTGGGTTCCTTTTTGTATTTGTATTTGTTGTTGTATTTGTGACCTTGACACAGATAAGCAGAGGAGAGTGGATGGATTTTTTTAAACCAAATTTGCCTTCTTTGTTCGTACTGTTGATTGATGGTGAACAAAACTGATGGAAACCAGACAGCTGTAGTTAAATTAAGTAACAAAGGAAGCAAAGATGTTTGCTGGTGCCTGTGTAATAAATTCTGGCAAGACTGACCAGGCGAGCGGAGGCACGTCTCCTCTGCTCATTATTTCTCTAGTTTTACAGGACTGTAATCCGTCTTCACGCTCACAACAACAGGGCCTGTTACAGAAGCACTCCTGCTGTATTTCTACCTAGTGGAGGAGGGGAGTGAAATTAAATTTATTTGGGTACTGGCACATTTCGGTATTAGGGGAAATCAGATGGCAGCTGCTTTGGCCAAGGAGTAACTTAAATGAGATAAGGTGGAGGTGGCATTTTGTAAACTGGAAGTAAATGCACTAATATTATTAAAAAGAAATGGCAGCACAGGTGGGAAACAGGGACAAAAAGTATTCAGGAAAAAATGATCAATTCAAGACAATAAGGAGAAAAGGAAGGGAAGGAATCATATTTTCTGGGTTAACAATGGGTCATAGGATTAAACTCAACTATTTAGCTTGTAGGAAAACATAATACAGGACAGTATAGAAAATTGCAAGACAGGGGAAACATGTTTTATTGCAGTGTAGTGGCTACAGAGGAGTTGTTATACTAAGGTACAAAGCAAGAGAGTGCAAGAGGTTTTTCAATCAAAAGTAAATGTTATGCTTAAAATATATCTACCTTGTGATACACAAGTCAAGGATAGATTTTCTCATCTTCTCAGCCAAATGCAAATGGTGATGGTCAAACCACTCAGACTAAAGCTTCATAGTGGGACTTTACCAGCTAATGGTTGATATATTGATGGCTAGCTCTATCTTTTACAAACAGTATGTGTCTCCTTCTCTCTCCTTGCTAACCTGTTTGCAGAGAAATGGTGACAGGTGCACTTTGTATAGTAGGTGGATAACTGCATTGAGTGACTTACCCTCTGGCTAGTTACTTCAAGACCAGAATTAACAGTGGCTGATTTTAGCCTACCAGCACTTGCCACATCTGTAAGTGTCCACTTGGTTTCGAATAATGTGTATTTTATCAGCAGATGGTGGGTGTAAAGCTCTGTGTGGACATCGGCGCATCCATCTTTCAGGCTGACTTTAAGCATAGAACAGGGATAAGGACTTGCCTGTGGTATCTGCAACTGCCCATGTCCAGCACCAGATATAATCCTCACCCTGTTTTGCTTCCAGTTACGGTTAAGAAACAAAACCTTCAAATCCAGAGTGGCCACTGCACACTGGTGCGAAACAACAGCGACCCCCTTGTCCGGTAGTCTACATATTGCAACTTTAATCATAATCATTAGATTTTACCAGTCAGAAAATTACATAACAACATGCCACTTAACCTACATTTATCTCTCCGACTGGGGTGTTTAAAGGATAGGATAGATTTTCAACTAAAACCTTATAATCAAATGTTTCCTTTTGCTAAGCACAAGCCTTCTGATGACTTTAGGTTTGAAGAATTGTATTTGGAGTTAACAAAAAAAGAAGAAATGTACTCTTCAGTTGGGCTTTTTTATCCTGAAACTCTTACTATATACTGCCACTGTATTCTACTTACAGCAGTCCTTTGACTTTTAATTGCATTTTACACTCAAAAAGGAACAAAAACAATTACATTTTTATTCACTTTCTTCTATAAAGCTTAATATCATGATTCAGATGGTAGTTTATGATTTGACACCGCACATACTCCATAAAAAGACTGTCCACACATGCTGTTTATCAGTGTTTAAGTAAGTCACTTTGGTAAGTACATAGGTAATACAGTTAATGAACATCAGAAGTATTTTCATTGTCTTCAGTCCTAGTGTTGATACTCATCAACCAGATATTACGTTTAACTGCCACTTTGGCTTAAGATGGCTCCCTTAGCAATTTTGCAGCAATGCTGTCCCATATGGATAATGACCCATATAGGTAATGACACCCATTGCGTGCACCAGAGAGAGATTGGCTTTCAGTTAGCGTGAGTGGTAGTACAGAAGTGTTTTTCCAAATAATGTCATTAAAAAAATGGTGTGTCAAGTCAGTCACCTCATCTGTTTCTGCCGTTTCGGTTGATGACGCAGGTGTAGGCTACTGGGTGAGCTATGTTTAAGCCTAAAATTGTAGTGTGAATGCAGAGTAACCATTGTGTGGTTAGGTCAAGTCACTGATTAATCACTGAGCCAGCAAGTTCATATTCATGTGTGCATGTGTTTGTGTGTGTGTTAAAATATGTTCTACAACAAATTCTACAATCAGTGTATTGCATGTATTGTAGTAGTAATCCAATCTGTATAGTCCAGTAGCAGAAATGAGATATGATGTGTCACCGTGACATCATCACTATTGTTCTAAAAAGACCATGTATTTACAAACAATATATATGAAAACTGAGCGGCAATAAAAGTCTCAAAGAAATCCTAAATGACATATATATAAATACATTAATGGATGCAGGATAGTTAATCTGAGGTTTTTCCTTCATCAGTACAAGATCTACACAGAAAAAAAAACATAAATAGAAGTTAAGGAATACTCAAGCCTAAACAGATTTAGACCACTAGATGACAGCATTGGTTAATACATAAATAAATGGCTTCCACACCGTCTTACTTATTCCTTTTAACTGGTGAACTACATGAGATCATTAGAGCTTCTATTTCTTTGCATTACTCAGCGGGATGAGGTCAGGTTTTGTTGTGTGTTTGTATTATCAGTGTGGCATGCAATTTGTTAGACGTTATTAGGTTGCCATATGGTGGATGTTATTCAGCATCTTTAGTGAATTGTGACTGTTTCTATCCAATCAAACATCTGTTTGTGCTTCAAATAACAAGCTCAAGGATGATCCCTTCAGTATTACTCTCTTGGGAGCCTGGAGAGTGGGAGGAGGTTTGTGGTGTTTCCGACATCATTTGGCACCCACTGGATGGCAACATCATGGAGAAAGTGTGATAAAGCAGTTTGCGCAACTGACTGCCTCTAAAATTGTCCAGCTCTGGTATCAGTGCCAATTCATCACCATCTGTCGACCATCAGAGCTGTAATGATCTGTCACTTGGAAATGGATGGTGCTTGCTGTGCTGTGAATGGGAGCTCTCCTGGCCAGGCAAGCTAGTCCTTATTTCACCTGGTCATCACATATGAGCATTATGAGGAGATAAGATGAGGACAGAAGGCTGACAGGTTTTTGATTCCCTATACTTTAGCTAAATTGTTTAAAAATTAGATTTTTTAAATCATGATAATAGTGGCAAATTCAGGTTTTGAAACCTTTTTTTCCCCTGTGATTCTACTTTTCAGGGTTTATGATTGGGTTTTACCAGTCAGAAAGTTACATCATGACACATGCTCTAATGTTTTAATGATTCTAATTCTGTTTCATATTTTTAAATCATAAGTTTGTATTTCTGATTTTCAGGGATGTGGGAAGCACCATACTGACTAAAAGTAAACAAAAACATTTCAAAAACATGTTGTTTGAAATAATTTTTATTATTTCATAATTCAGTGAAATCATTAAAAGATAAATCAACACCCAACAACATATCATGGTATGGATCAATTAATTTTACTTGGTTTTCTGTGTATTTCATAAAAGAGCATAAGCACAGATATGCCGAGAATAACCTACTGTATGAAAGCAATGTGCAAAATACTATTTTATAAAAATGCCTATTCAGCATCCTTCTTCATCACTCCTGTTCCCTTCACCCTACATGTCGATTGAAGTCTCTGTTGATTTCCACCACTTCATCTAACTTACTTTAAAATTCCTTTTCTTTTTCTAACTTATATCCAACTTGTGGGTCATGCATACTGACAACATTCAACATCATGCCTTTGATTTCCAGACTCCATTTATGTAGGCTTGGGAATGGCACCAGGAGTCCACTGGCTTGTGTTCCCCCCTGAAGCTGGGTTGTACAGTGCACTACACAAAATAATATGATCAAGAATTATGCTAATTTTCACAGTGTTAAATATTAAGCATAATACATTTAGGGGAAAAATATGCTTTTTTTTTTTTTTTTTACTGCATTTACTATAAGTATAAGGATAAATTAACAATTTTCTTTGCTGTCTTTTCTGACATTTTATCAAGTTTAAAATCCGAATTCTGAATGAAGAATTTGTTCTCTCTTAAATAAATCAGACAACACTGTATGTAGCCTTAATGTTGTAAATTAAAACCAAGTTGACACTTAAAGCAAAATGGATAATGAGTCTTTTTCTGACCTTGGATTCTTGGACATTTTTCACATAGAGCCAGAGAGTTCCAGGACATTAAAACATTTAAGTTAATGTATTTAAAGCAAGATTTACCCTATGCAGGTAATAATGTCATAGAGGGAAAGACTAACAGTCTGTTTTGTCATAGTGACATCTGTGTATGTACTAGTGACCTATAGTTACCAGTGTAAGTAGGCATAAGTCTGGATAAGTCACAGTCATGGTAAAAAAGAATGCAAATCCTCTGTCATTTTTACATATTAGGATTTAATATGTTTTACACATTAGGACTTAATAAAAAAATCATCTAGTGCTTAGCATGTCTTAAAATCAACTTCTGATAAGCAACACCACATGACATTTTACAGTGTGTCAATATTTATTTAACAACATCTAAGCCAAAATGCAGAAGCAGTGTGTGGAATCTAAACACACCTGATGTTATACAATAGCTTGTATAACTATTTTTTACCAGCAATTACTTGAAGAAATCATTTTCTCTAAGATTTGATCAGTCTCTCACATCACTGTAGAATAAATTTGTTTGTTTGACCAAGCTTTAGCTCTTAAACAGATATTCTTGGCCTCACATTTGACAATAGAATACTTTGGAATACAAAAGGGTTCATGGTCACCTGACTGACTGCAGGTTCTGTGGCTATAAAAAAAACCCCTCAGATCATCACTTCTCCACTACTGTGTTGGACAGCTGGAATGAGGTGTTTGCGCTGATATGGTGTTTGGTTTATCATGCTATGCATTATGGCAAAATATCTCTACTTGGGTCTAATCTGTCCAAAGGATATTGTTCTTGAATGTAGTATATTGCACTGCAATATGCAGGGTGAATTTGCTGGTGCACACACTCCTGGGAAGACTGGCAGCTGTCTTAAATGTTTTTTCCACTTGCAAATAACCTTTCTCATTGCAGGATGATGGACTATAAACTGTTTAGAAAAACACCTTATAACCTTTCCCAGATTGATGGACAACATCAAGATAATTTCTGATGTCTTTCCTCCTTGGTATTGTGTTAACACACTTTATGAAAGCAGAAAGGTTTTGCTAATGACTAATCAGTCAAGTGCATCTGATTAGCAGCACCTGGCATCTACTTACCATCTGAAGTCTTTGGAAGCAGTATGGGTGTACTTAGTTTTTTGCACAAAGCTTCTGTATTTTTGCTTAGATATAGTTAAATAAATGTGGGTGTGACCTGAGGTTTTAATCACCTAATTTTGAGGACCAGACGACCAGTGATGGGAATAACGGCGTTACAAGTAACGGCGTTACTAACGGCGTTACTTTTTTCAGTAACGAGTACCGGTAATCTAACTAATTACTATTCCTATCGTTACAACGCTGTTACAGTTACTAACAAGGAAACGCGGTCCGTTACTATTTTTCAACAAATAGACGGTTGAAGCTGTGTTCAGCTTACCGCATCTTATATCAGTAGCACGGAAGTAGCTGACTACGTAAGTGATCTGGACGCTACAGCTTTAAGCAGCTGCGCGCACTCCCGCGGACGCGAAAATCACGATCACTGTCTAGCACAACACCTGGAGCTAAGGGGGCAAAACAATCGCATGAGTGCTGCTGTTTGACTGAGGAAGAATAAAGTAGTCGTGGTAAGCTAATCACACGACCACTTAAAGACAAAGCAACAAGGTGATATATACCAGTTTATAAATTATGTTGATAGGCCACGTAAAACCAGAGTCATGATAAACAATATATACGCGGCGTTTTTTCCTCAATAGTTTCGTCACGTTTACTGTCTAAGGACAGCACTAGCAAGCACTCTCTGCTTATGACCAAAACAAAAAAAACAGCGGAAGTTTTAGGAGTGACGGCGAGATAGAGAGAGAAAGAGCAGAAAAAGAGAGAGAGCGAGTTTTGAGATGTGAGAGATTTGTGACGTTTAGCGTGTTTGGAGTGTGTAGTTAATATGTTGTCTTGTGTAGTTAGTGTGTAGTGTTGTGGATAGTTTTGTGTTGTGTGTCAGAACAATAAGGTGACTGCTGTCTCCAGGTAGAAAAAGGAGTGATACACCTGCTGCTGTCAGACCTGCAGGTATCAGGCTGTGATGTTCTCCTTTATAGTGGACAGAAATATTTGGAGTGGTACAAATAATTTGTGTGGCATCATATTGAATGCAGAACAGCTGATTGTTCTGTAAATAGTTTGAAATGGTTATTTAAAAAAAGGGTAAAAGTAAACTTGTGCATAGGATTTTAAAATTGACAATTTATAGTTGCATTTAAAGTTATGAAATATGATTCATTAAAGATGTTTGTGGTTGTTACAGTAAAAAATATAACTTTTTCTACTCTGATTTTATGGTTTTTGTCTGATTTTAGATCAATTGTGTTAATACAGTATGTCAAAATGAAAACATGACTGTAAATTCAGACACGTGAGGTTGTTCTGAAAAGGATGATACCAAACAAGGCAAAGTAAATAGTTTTTAAAGGTAAAATGTGGAGGGAAAATCAAAAGTAGTTAAAATGGCCAGTTATACCCTGGACCCCAGAGGGTTAAACTTTTTTTTTAAAGTAACGCAATAGTTACTTTTCAAGTAATTAATTACTTTTAGGATATTGTAACTCAGTTACTAACTCAGTTACTTTTTTGAAGAAGTAACTAGTAACTATAATTGAATTACTTTTTCAAAGTAACTTGCCCAACACTGCAGACGACTTTCAATTATGTCCTGATACATAAAACCTTAGAAATGAAAAGGGGTGTACTTTCTTTTTACCAGGACTGCGGGCTAAAACAGATGCAACCAGGTTTATTGGGGCTTTAATTCCCATCTGTGGCCATCTGCTTAAGTTGAATTGAAGGGAAAAAGGAATGTGAAGGTGGGATGAAGGACTCTCAGTGGTATTGAAGGGCACAGACTTCTTTGTCATCATTAAAAGATGTGAGTGGGGCGCAAATACAGTAGGAGTGGGGATGCATCAAAATCAGGCAGTTACATAATCAGCCTTAAAAGAAACTTCTAAAAGCATAAAACAAATCAAAGCGCTATGACACCTGTTTCTATGACTCTTGTAACCTTGCTGTCACTGAAATGTAAAAGAGTTGATGCTTCTCCACCCAGAAAAACATTTGCTCGTCCACTGAGTGCATTGCAGCTCACAACAGACAGAAACCTCTGAACTCTTCACAGGGAATTAAGCAGCACTTATTCTCTGCTGACTAGCTAATCTGTGACTCAGTATGTGTCTGTCTCTCAGGCTCTCTTTCTCTGTTCTCCATAGTGAAAGAGAGGATCATGATCATCAGCACTTCAATAGCTTGCTTATGACTTAAACCAATCTTCTTAGGAAGAGCTGCATGGGTTTGAGGATATATGTTGGTGTCTGCCAGCCATCTGCTGTGCCTCTGAGTTTCTGGTTCTGAGACAAGCGCAAAAATTTGGGATTGCAATACAAGGGGTATTTGGGTGCATGTATGTCTTTTCTGGTCTTGCAAATCTCTGAGTTGACATTTTTGTCACATCCTTGGCTCTCTTACATTCCACCAAAGAGGAAGAAGGACATTTACGGATCTGCGTTCTCATATTAAGTGGATTAATCGAGAATGGAAACTCAAGGTTGTCATAAATATAAATGAGGTCTTTTGAGGCATAGGACAAGACATGCTTCATGTCCACACAGTGTAGGCTATTAGGAGTTTATCAGCGCAGTGAATTAAGACCAATAACCTCAATTTAGAGGCCAGGACACACAGCCAGTCTTAATGATGTATTGGGAAGGGGTTAAGCCCAAAGGTAATATGGACCAGTTGGCCTGCCTATACCACTCACTGACCCAGGGCATAATTCAATAGTCTTTCAAACCTCAGGGAGTGAGAATTTTAGATTATTTTGTAGTTTAACTTAGACTCTTATTTTTGTTTTTATAACATAAACTGATAAATATTAAAGGAAGTTGGAATAGCTAGAGCAAACAAAGCCTGGATAGTATTCCCAAAGGAGGGATTTACAGGTCCTCTCATAAATTTTTCAGTTTTTCTACAGTCTGATGGTATATCAGTGTTTACCAGCAATATAACCTTGGAAAATTTAATATACTCATGTGAACATTCATTGAAATACATATTAGTGGCTGCAAACATGCACCAAATGCAGCTATTTTGGAACATCTATTGCATAAATATCTGCTGTTCAAAAGAAATATCATAGCAATTTGCATATATACCAAGATTTCTTGATGCCTTAAAACAATACATAAAGAAGAGTGAAATTATTTTGAATTGTTATTTTAACATTTGTGATCTATGCACACAACAAAGATAACCATTTTTATCTATTGTAACGGCATTCCTGGTTGTTGCAGAGAGTGAAAGCCTGGTTCTAACGCCCCCGGAAAATCAAGTTTTCATGTCAGTGAGTTTGGTACATACAGTAATCCATGCCCTCACTCATGCAGTGCAGCTTTAAGCCAGTCTGAAATCATTATACTGGAGCCACCACCATGACAACCTCACAGATAGACTGATAGGGAATGGAAGATGGGGGAAGGGGATGAAACAGGGCAGAAAGATGGTGGAAAATTGATTTTCTTCGAGCTGCATTAATCAAATTGACTAGAGAAAAGGCATTATCAGTTCAAAGGATTTAATATAGTGCATTAAATGAAGACAAAGGCGTGTCTCATGAGGCAAACTTACTTTGAAAGATGATAATGGGAATGATCAAAAGTGGATGTCGTTTGGGTAACATGCACACATCTTAGTATCAGATTATTGGTACAAATCTTACCTAAAATATTCCTCGCATTCATTGTATCATACAAGATATGTAGCATTTTGAATTGTAGCTGGTGTAGTGACCCTGATCACGGTCATGTCTTTGTGGAGCTCTGCCCTGCTTCCAGACACTTACTGTTTTGAGCCTCAGTGGAAATCCCAGTTTGATCACTTGAATGCCAATTAAAGGTGAACATCACCAAAAATCCCATAATTTATTATCATGATACTTAATAAAGACATGAAACACTACACATATAAAGGCTAACTTGCATCATGGAGCCCTGCTCTCAAAAACTGGCATAGCTGTAACACTGTCTGTGAAGCTGGACTTAAGAAATGAGTGCTTAAAGTTTAAGTTTTGAGAACATGTGTCGCGCCATCTTCTGTCAGTACAAAATGTTACATCATGCGGTTGGTTGGTTGTTGGTATTAACGTAATCCGGTCTTTAAGGCTGACTTTATTAGCCGTTTCCGGGTCCAAAGTCAAACAAACACTGCAGCATCACTGAGAGTTAAAACTGTCTAAATTCTTTCTTCTCTAATAAAAAAAAATTAAATTTAACATCCAGGCATCCATGAAAACAGGATTTATGAAGTTTAACGGAGTTAGAAGTTAGCAGGGAGTTAGCTCACTAGTTTCCATCTAATGATGATATACCATGTTCTGAGTGAGGGATTTCTGAAAAATGAAAACGTACAGCTCTGCTATCACTTCAGACATAAATGAAGACAGAGAAGTTGACAGCAGTGATGTTTGTATGTTTGTAGAGTTACTGAAGTTGGGCTAGCTGCTATATAATGTGCTACGTGATCACTAGCTACACAGCTATGGTTAGCATAATATAAACACAGTGAAGCTGGAGGATGAACGCAAACTTTTTTCCACTCACTCAAAGTTAACATGAAGGTTCCAGATGGTTAGGGACAATTTTTTAGGGGATTGTTTAGATTAAATAGAACAAGATACAAAGCATTAAAACATATTAAAAACACAACACACTTAATAAACACAGAGTAGTTTGGACCCGGAAGCAGGGCTCATACATCATCACTTAAAGACCGGATAGACTTACCTTAGTTTATGTTTGCTAACTACAGGCAGAATCGATAACTCAAAGGAAAATATGGACACTAAAACTAAAAATCAGGTTAAGTGGATCACTTTTGTGCTGCCCATGGCTGAAACAATGAGTTTTATGCTAAGAAACTGAGGATATATTGTCCACTTTCACTCTCTGTCTCTTTAACAGTAACTGACTGTTTGTTGTTTGGCTAGCTGGACTCAAACAGGAAAATCCACCTGTTAGTCGTAAAGTTCGACTTTGCAAAACACTTTATGAATGAAGACTGTGTGGTACACAGCCTGTTTGAGTCAGGTAACAGGTTGTTCACCAGACCGGCAGGCTGGAGTCAGTGCTCATGCGATCAGTGCTATTTTATGCAATAAAATAATCTTTCTTTGCCCTAGTACATTGAAACAGTTTACTACATACATAACTACACAACACCACAAACAAGACTACGTTTTTTACAGAAGCAGGACTGGGAATCTCATTAGCTGTATGTCTGCAGGAAAAATAGGTTGATATGTGCGATGGACAAAAAACAAAGCGGAAGCTCAGAGGAAGAGATGCAACACTTTTTAGAGACCTTTTTCCCTCGCATCATCTCACATAACCAGTGAAGGAGACTGTAACATGGAGATTTTTTTTCCTGCAGACATACTGATGGATGTTAGGATTTCCAATTGTCTTTGGTGAGAAACAGTTATTTTTTTGGTGTGATATGCATGTAGTAACGTGTTATGTAGCAAACTGTTTGGTTGTGTTTGGGAAAAGAGGAAATATTTTATGTTGAGTGTAGTGTTTTGTGTCCTCTTTTTAAGTCACAATACTATATTACTGTGGTTAGTATAACAATAACAAATAATGCAATTTGTCAGCTTTTATCAGCTGTAAATTATGTCCTCAAAGGTAAACATTTTCAGTATTTGTTTTATGTAATATTATAAAGCTATAAGGCAATAGAACAGGTTTCGCGAATATTTAAAAACTAACACATCTTTTCATTTTTCCTCACACAATATTAAAAGGCAGATTTTGCAAAATCATACCTGCCAACATTAATCACCTACCACTTTTAAATTCTTATGTTTATTTTATATTTTATGACATATATTATATTTGTAATAATATGTATTATTATTATTATTATGCTGTATTATATTTATCTGTGATGTAGTTGCTACATATGACTGGGGTGCTGTTAGAGTCTGTTAAGTTTTAAAGCAATTTTATTTAAAGCGCGCAATTTTATTTAAAGCGCTTAGCCTATTATGTTGGTTGCCTATCTGCATTTGTATTAGCATAACTTGTTCCCTGATGATGTGATTTTGCAGTTGCTGTTTGACCCACCCAGGGCCTGTAGATGAAAATAAGTTTGCAGGTAATTCTTAAGTCGTCTTATTGGTGGAAACTGTCATTGTGTAACAGACAAACTGACCAATATTGTCACTAAAGCCAATCATTACAGTTGCATGAACCTGACAAACTGGGCAAACAGTTAATATTACATTCTAATCTAGCTTAACTGATTGCAGACATGTGTGGACTACTATACCATTACAGATATTCTGAATGTGAGATATCAGTCGCTAGATCATGAGCTGTGTTGTCATCACGTATGATTATAACTTGCAGTGCTTACTTGCAATGTCTACACATTGCAGGTTAATGCAGTTGCTTCTGTTGTACTTTATATTTCACTACTCTGCTGAGCCTGGGTACAGCTTTTTCTGTTAAAATACATTGCAGTGGCACGTACCGAATTTTCCACAACATTGTATGGATGCAGGTCTTTGCACACAAAATAGGTGATGGATTGTGTTAGGTCGCTCTTAGGTCACTCTGAATTGGGGGGTAGCTTTGTCAAGCTAAGTGTATCCAATGTTGGTTGGATTTTTTTGACTGAGGCTAGCTGCTAACTTTTCCATCGTTGGTTAAGTTAGCTCAGATGAACCATCGTGTTCATAGTATTCATATGATACTGCTCGGAAATCCCATGTATCACACCCTTTCTCTCATATTCAAATTGGAAATATGCCCAACTGTTTCATTTAAATATGGAAGTCTCTTTAGATTTCTTCCCCAACGTCTCAATCTTTGTGTTACTAACTTCCTCCTCCATGTTGACCATCACCTCTTGTGACCTCACTAGAAAAAACAAACAAAAAGACTCAACAGCACCATCTGATGGACTGAAAAAGTAGCATATTTTATTATTCTAATACTAAAAGGTTAAATCTGTATTTGTAATTTATATATTTAAATAATGATATTTAGTGTCCCTGTACTGAAACAATATTGTTAGGCTAAATATTGTGCCATTATACTTAATAACACTGTACCTCGTATGTCTGAAATTCTTTGGCTCACCGTGTGTGCCAAAATTGGGATCCTTAAACTTAATTTAATAGATAGTCAAATATCAAGCATATTTGGCAAAATGTGTCCTTGGTGAGATGGCAACAACTTAAAGTCCTTAGACAAGGGGTGGCTAGGATCATCTAGGAAAGACTTATCTGTCATAACCAACACAGATAAGAAAAGTCTTTCAAGGTCAAACATGTCAATTTTTTAAACACTCTAGCCACACTTTTTAATCTGTTATTATATTTCAGGTAAGGCTGACAAAAGAGAGTTGTGGACAGATTTAACAAAACAGGAAGACAATATAAAGGTGCTGTCAGTGTAGAAACCTCAACTTTTGCAAATGAAGCGCATTAGCTGGTGAATTTTTCTACAGACAGCATCCACGTGAAGCTGACTGGTGAGTATGTTTAGGTTACTGTTTTGGAATGTCCAGCATGCTGTTAGAGTGCACACAACAGCACCTAGCACACGCCACACCTCCAGTTTTTTTTTTAAAAAAATCACCCTTTTGGCATGTCATTTAATGTATGACAAGCAAAATATTATATGCATGAAATGAGTCTGACATAGTGTGTTATTTTCTATGTAATCGGCATAGTTATGCTGGATTTTTTTTTCTGCATAAGACAAACTACATAAACAGCCATTAGATTAGCTTTTTAAACAAAGAATTAGATGGAACATAAAATGTTCATATGGCTATCTTTATATTCCTGCAGCAAGCAAAAGTATCAAAAAAATTGAACTTACAACAATATTAATAAGTTAAGTGTGCCTTTTTTCTTTTGTTTATTTTGCAACTGATTTCTCTCCCTTGGATATTTATCTTTTGATCATTTATTAGCGACTTGTCTAACATTATGTGGAGTAAAGCAGGTAGAGTGGGGCTGACTGCCTGCTCAGATGTGTGTATTCTGGGGTGTGCACTCATGCCCGATGGATACTGTGTTGAGAGCATACAGGGTGATGCAGCTATTCTGTTTTGCCAACTCATTCTTGCTTTTTATAATAGTCCAGCTCATAGGCGAGTTTAGACCCTTTTCAGAGCACCCCAAAAATAACTATTGATATTAATAATAATAGCGTATTTTATTATTTTCCTGAATTATCTTCAAATGTTATTTTTTCTAACATTTCTACTGATGACAGTAAAGGATAGAATGAAAACAGGTTGTATGCCCAGTGTTGTTTGTGTCATGTTACGGTCCGCTCACACAGAGTGTGGTTTGTCATCACTAGCCTAAACTGTTATTAAAGAGGTCATTTCATGGCACAAATCAGTGATGCAGATTTGAAACACACTTTACTGAAATATAGCAAAAGGTCAAACTGTTCTGATAATGTGGGGACATTGCTGTGACTTATAAAGTGTCTGCTTATTTGTATTTGTTCTCTAAACAGCTGAAAATGTTAGCTAATGTGGCTTGAATCACTTGAGATTATTAGCTAATTTTCACCTTCTGATCCACTAGTCTGCTGGGCGTTGCCAGCCAAGGAAATGATGTATATTATTATTTTAGTTTGTAAAAAAAAAAAGTCCTGTTCCTGTTCTGATTCTAACATTCTAGAAAAATTCTAGATTCTAGAATTATTAATTAGCTTGCTTTTGAAGGTAACATTGTAATGTTTAATCAATTGATTTTAGGTTTGCAAATGTGAAAAGGGTTGACTACATTTGCAAACAGCATATTCCATTAATATTAATTGCAAGCAATGCATGCATGACACTATGATTGGGAGCTGAGCCCTCCTAAAAGTTTTAACCTAGAATCACGCCTGGTCCGGCTGAATTTAATAGTTGGAAGGCCAAAATCGTCAGGACACTAGGAAATGTCATGATGCTTCCACCACTATGCATCCCAGCAGATGACGTCAAAGAAAAAGATGTCAGAATTAGAATTTTTAGAAGAGAACATAAAGACAGTTGTTAGACGTAACTACTAAATGAAGGTCTTTGCATCTGTTCATACAGGAATCAAAGATGAATTGTTAAGACATCTACTGTGCGGAGCAGGAGCAGATAGCTGAAGCAAAGTATATGTATGAGAAATTCCCAAATGCAGGACTGTATCAAAACTGTAGTATCACCAGTGTTGGGACGCTTACTTTTAAAATGTATTCCACTACAGATTACAGAATACAGGCCCCAAAATGTATTTTGTAATGTATTCCGTTAAGTTACTCAATGAGAGTAACGTATTCTGAATACTTTGGATTACTTAATATATTATCATGCTTTTTACAACTACATGAATGTGCTATTGCTGTGTGATTTATTAGTATTACTGAAGGTTACCCGCCATATGAATACCAACTAGATTTTTAAATCTTAATATAAAATGAGTAACAGTAGGGTGGACATTAGGTAAGGCTGCACTTTTTGCAGCGATATCATATAGAAAATTATTCCATGCGTTTATAAAACACATCCGCGGCTCAGAACCGCAAAGCCGTAAAACCCTAAAGGGACCTCTGGCTAATACGTCGGGTTCCGTGTTGGGCCTCGTAGCCGAAAAATAGCTTTACTTTGTTGTCTGGGTCAACTTTGCTAGCAAGAGACAGAGAGAGGCGTTGAAAGGCTGCTCCAACTGAACTTAGTGTTTCGGAGGAAAACACGAACACAGTGTGCAGTCGAGTCTTAATAGCTTACTTACAACTGGGCTCGTCAGGCACGTTTCTGGTCGGTGACAACTCGTACTTTTCGATTCTCCCTCCCTTGCGCTCACAGACACATAACGGGTATGGCAGTCCATTCTCCCTGCAGCACGGACTACACTGTGCATGAGGCTACATTCTTTAGGGCTATTCCTGTAACACTCTGCCTATTGCCTTCATATTAAATAACTTTTTGAATAATAATTTTTTAGAAATATTTCTTCAATATGCAAGTAGAGGTGACATGGCCCGCGAGATTGAGACACAGGCATTAGAGCCTCTTAATACGTGTTTTGTTTGGGTTTCCGTCAGCGTGGAATTACCAACAATAGAGAGGGCATAGCCGAACATATCAAACAGGAAAAGACCGCCGTGTAATCCATTTATTTCAACAAAGTAACTGTATTCTGAATACCCACTTTTTAAACGGCAACTGTAACGGAATACAGTTACTCATATTTTGTATTTTAAATATGTAACGCTGGTACATGTATTCATGTACTCCCCAACACTGAGTGTCACCTATGCTAGCAGGCAGTGCACTGGAAGAAAAAAAATACATAATTGCTGAGGAAATAGGGGCCAAGATCAACACTACTGTGAAACCCTAGAAGCCCAATGTTGAAATATAGAGTGAATTTCTCATGGAAAGACAGCCAATATAAATCAGCATCTGGGCTTCCTGGAAGAAACATACAATATTTATAACTATCTGGACAGAAAGTGAACATTTATGGCTTTGACTAATACCAGAAGATTTGTCCATGATACACAACCAAAATGGAAAAAAAAATATTTATAAAAGTGACAGAAAAGACCAAGTCCATGTCCATTTCCTCTTCAGTTTTAAGTGGGGTAATAGGTAAGATATGACAGATTCCTCTCTTTCTAGGGGAGTTTATTTTGCACTTGTTGAAAGTTACAAACATTGGTTAAGGATAAAATGAACTCGTTTAGAGCTAATATGGAAACACTAGCATGGTAACATGTGAAACTACGATGGAGACGCTGCTTATCATCCAGTGTTGGGAAGGTTACTTTTAAAATGTATTCCACTACAGATTACAGAATACATGCCCCAAAATGTAGTTTGTACCATATTCCGTCTCTTGGGGCCACCGTAAATATACTTTTATTTATTCACTCCACATAAAATGTAATAAATAAATCATATAATACAAAAATCAACTATTCACATTCACATTTCAACTTTTAACATTCTCTGTCATATGGGCCTGCATGAATAAACTTTATGAATCCTTTATCATCCGCAACTGAAAATAGTTGTGGATGATTACTATACCTTTCTAATGTAACATTGTTGTCCCTGGCTCTCTTTCTCTGTCTGGGAAGAGGGGGGAGGGGCGGTAGTTACACTCACAGTAGCACAGGAACAGAGCAGGAGGGAAAGAGAATGTACATCTTTTTGTTTTCATATTTTAATTTATATTTAATTGTGTTGTGGTTTGCAGTGTTTTGTGTTGTTTCACTTTAAATTGCTTTAAAAGGGAAAAGCTGAAAATTTAAATAGTTAAAAGTTGAAATGTAAATAGTTGTTTTTTGTATTATATGATTTATTTATTACATTTTATGTGGAGTGAATAAATAAAAGTATATTTACGGTGGCCCCTAGAGACAAAGCACGTGCAAACTCCGAAGCACGTACAAACCCCGAAGCACGTACAAAAGACAACAGAAGTGCTCCAGGATGCTAGGAGCAGTGTTGAGCTTTTGTTACCTAGTGGCTACACAAGCCAGGAAGTACCAACGACCGGATTTGGTGTGTGGTAGCAACAGGTAAATGAACATTTTTTTTTAAATTATTTGAATATATATGAGTGCTTGTGTATAAATACACAAACAATACACATATGCTTTCAATTGTGTAATTTAAGTGATCTAGGTAGCTCTGTTTTGGAAGTTCAGTTAACGCTAGAAATGTGTTTTGGAGTTTGTACATGCTTTGGAATTTGTACGTGCTTTGTCTCTAGGGGCCGCTGTATATATTTATATATAAACATATATAAATATATATATATATATATATAAACATATATAAATAAAAACGTTTTTTTTTACATTAGTAATTCCTTTTGTGCATAATTTTATATTGTTGTTAATAATAAATTAATTAAAGCAACAAAAACAACCTGAAGAGCTGGTTGGGAGCTGAAAGAGCTTGCTCTTTTTAGTGAGCCGAGCCAAAAGAGCTGGTTCTCTAAAAAGAGCCGGAAATCCCATCACTACAGTGTAACTACCGCCCCTCTTCCCAGCGCAAAGCACAAGGCTCGCGTGCGGAGTGAAGCGAAAAAAAGTGCGAGAGAGAGGGTGAGAGAAAGAAGAAAAAAAAAAACCCACGGCTCCCAATAACGAGCCGGCTCGCGTCGTTCACTTCAAAGAGTCGGCTCTAAGAGCCGCTTCGTTCGCGACCGACACATCACTACTGCAAACCACAACAAATTAAATATAAATTAAAATATTTAAAACAAAAAGAAGATGCACATTCTCTGTCATATAGGCCTGCATGAATAAACTTTCTGAATCCTTTATCATGGTAAATGGCCTGCATTTGTATAGCGCTTTAAGGACCCCAAAGCGCTTCATATTACATTCAGTCATTCACCCATTCACACCCCAGGGCACAAGCTACATTGTAGCTAGTGCCCTGGGGCGCACTGACAGAGGCGAGGCTGCCGGACCCTGGCGCCACCAGGCCCACTGGCCACCACCAGTAGGCAAACATGGGGTTAGTATCTTGCCCAAAGATATTTGGCATGCAGCCTGGAGCAGCCTGGGATCGAACCACCAACCTTCTGGTTAGTGGCTGACCTGCTCTGCCACCTGAGCTACAGCCACCCCATCTGCAACTGAAAATAGTTGTGGATGATTACTATACCTTTCTAATGTGACGTTGTTGTCCCTATACGAACATTTTTAACATACAACTGGCAAATTAGCCAATGCCAATGCAAAACTTTATCTGCCTATTAAAAAAAGAAGATAATCTTCTCACAAACTGGTGTTTGATTGTGAAACAGGAAACAAGAGGGGAAACAAATGAAAAGACTAACATTTGAATGAAACCTGAAAGCAAGTAAATACTTTCTATGCTGCCTTATGATAAACTTTGGTAATACTGATCTATAAAGAACAACCCTGGCTGATGATGAAATACAGTCAGCTGGCATGGTGACACTGCCAGTATTAACCTGCAGGGCTGGACTGGGACAAAAAATCGGCCCGGGCATTTTGACTAGAGACCGGCCCACTAGGTATTAAAGCCATAAAGCCTTTGAATGAAAACAAACGCTGTTGAGACAGTGATGTACACTGTCTTGTTGGTATATGTATGATTTCTATACATTTTACGTCAGATAACAACTTTGTTCGCAAGATTCAGATAATTATTTAATAAAAGCTAGATATTTTAAATGAGAATAAGAAAGAAGAGTATTTTTTGTCCCCCCCTTTCCCTGTTAATGCCCTACCTGGCCCCCTGGCAAAACTTTCCTAGACCCGCCCCTGCACAGTTACCAGCTGTCAGCTACATAGAAAAGGATCCTGGTGTTATTTGTCTCTCAGAAACAGTTCATAACGTCCCTTCAACTCATTCATGTCACCTAAAAGGTAAAACTGTTTCTCCATCACCTTTTCAGCTCTGATGATTCAATAAAGGACATCTCCTGGTTTTATCTTCATGTTCCCCTCTCACCAGGATATCCAAACTGACATCATGACCAGCAGCTTTACAGCTGTGGCTCCAGCAAACATCAGATGATACTAGAAATTAATATTAAATAAATTCTAACAACAGCTGACATCCGCTGGTTTCCTCTTTCTGGCGCAAAGTGGGCGATAAATAAACAAGAGAGAAAAGCCGATCAGCTGATCATCGATCAGTTTCATGATTGAAGTAGCAACAGGAGAGGGAGAGAGAGAGAATGAGAGAAGAGGCAGCTGTGCGGCGTAAACACACAGAATAAATCCAGCTTTGTGTCTTTTTCCATTCTAGCTAAAGTACGGGACAAACTGTGTTCCTTCTCAGCTCAATACGAAACGCGTAATATTTTCTCTGAATGAGGGACCATTCCATTTTTTAAGGAGCCGTTGGCAACTCTACTAACTAACCTTATGAATAAAATAAAGTTCACTATCAGTAACATCATAGCACCCGCCCAGCTGTATATAAACTCCGTCACGCTAGCTAGTACACAGTACGAGTTATTGTAACTGACGGTAAAAAGTCAGCACAACGAAAATAAACTATACCTAAACTTGGTTTATATCTGACCCAGATAGACGGGTCTCTCCTCCTCCTGCCTCCCCTTCCCTCATCCACCTGCTGGCCTCTGTGGAAGCTCCGCCATAGCCACCACCAAACAACTGAGTTATTTTTACACATCGGCCAGCATCTGGCCAATCCACCACCTCTCATTGTTCATGCTGTTACAAAATAAATAAATAAATAAGTCATCAGCCCACCGGGCAAATGCCCGGTATGCCCGATGGCCAGTCCAGCTATGTTAACCTGCAACCAAATCTCAAGGTTCAAGGTTCAAGGTTCTTTATTTGTCACATGCATAGTTATACAAGTATAACACACAGTGAAATGTATCCTGACACGCTCCTCAACATGTGCAAAAAAAAAGGGGGGGGGGGGGTAGAGGAATAACATTATAAATATATATATATATATATATAGTATACACATTGGGTGAATGTGCAGTAGTAGCAGCAAGCAGGTGAATTCTGTACATTAATATGAATAGACATCTGACTATTTTACAGAATGGACAATATAAAAATATTTAAAGTTAAAGGAATTGAGTGTCTGGAGGAGAGTCTCAGTCAATTATAGATGATGTGAGAGGGCGGGTGTGTGTGTGTGTGTGTGTGTGGGGGGGGGGGGGGGGGGGGGGGTTGGTTTAGGGCCCGGATGGCTTGAGGATAGAAGCTCCTCTTGAGTCTCTCTGTCCTTGCCCGGATGATGCGGAACCTTCTACCAGATTGTAGAAGTTGGAACAGTTTGTTGCCAGGATGGGACGGGTCCTTCAGTATCTGCGTTGCTCTAGTCCGGTATCTCCTGGTGTAGGTGTCCTGAAGCGGGGGGAGAGCAATCCTGCAGCAGCGTTCGCTGTACGGATCCCTCTCTGGAGAGCTTTTTGGTCCTTCACACAGCTGTTTCCAAACCACGATGTCATGTTCTGTGTGAGGATGCTCTCCACAGCGCCTGTATAGAAGATCCTGAGGATCTTTGGAGAGACCCTGAACTTCCTCAGTTGTCGTAGGTGATACAGGCGCTGCCTAGCCTTTTTGGTCTGGGCCTGAATGTGGGCAGCCCATGTCAGGTCTGAGGAGATGTGGACGCCAAGATACTTAAAGGACTGCACCCTCTCTACTGGAGCTCCATTAATGATAATGGGCTTGTAGTCTCTGTGCTGACTCCTTCTGAAGTCCACCACCAGCTCCTTGGTCTTGCCGACGTTCAGCTGGAGGTGGTTGTCCTGGCACCATGATGCCAGATTCTTCACTTCGTCCATGTAGGCCGCCTCATCGCTGTTGGAGATGGCACCCAACACCACTGTGTCGTCAGCAAACTTCACAATGGTGTTGGAGCCGTGGGTGGCCACACAGTCTGAAGTGTAGAGGGAGTAGAGCAGTGGCGAGAGGACACACCCCTGTGGTGCTCCTGTGTTGATGGTGATGCTGTCGGAGACACACCTACCCACCCTCACCACCTGAGTTCTGCCAGTGAGGAAGTCCAACACCCACGCACACAGACGGCTGTTGAGTCCCAGATCCCTCAGCTTTGTGAACAGTCTGCAGGGCACTATTGTGTTAAACGCTGAACTGTAATCAACAAACAGCATTCTCACATAGTTACCCTGTTTCTTGTCCACGTGGCTGAGGGTGGTGTGCAGGACGTGGGCGATGGCGTCCTCAGTGGATCTGTTGGGTCGGTAGGCGAACTGGAGCGGATCTGTGGTGTCTGGGATGGAGGAGGAGATGATGTTCTTCAGCAGCCTCTCAAACACCTTCATTACTACCGAGGTCAGCGCAACTGGCCGGTAATCGTTCAGGGATGAGGGTTTGCTGTTCTTGGGCACTGGGATGATGGTGGATCTTTTGAAGCATGTGGGGACCACAGACTTCGCCAGGGACTCGTTGAAGATGTAAGTGAACACACCTGCTAGCTGGTCAGCACAGCAGCGCAGCAGACGGCCGGTGATGCCGTCTGGCCCCGCCGCTTTCCTTGTGTTCACTCTCCTCAATGCCGCTCGGACGTCATGCTCCGCGGTGCTGGTCACCGGTCTCTCGCTGATGATGTCACTGTCCTCGGTAGTCAGGCGGTAGATGGCATTAGCCGCCTGGCTAACCTCGAAACGGGCGTAGAACTGGTTCAGCTCATTGGTGAATGCAGAGTCGGCGTTGATCGGCGCAGTGTCCCTGGGTTTGTAGTCCGTAATGGTGCGTAGTCCGTGCCACATACTCCGTGTGTCGCCCTGGAGGAAGCGGGACTCCACACGCTCCCGGTACCGGCGTTTAGCATCTCTCACCGCACGCCGTATGAGGCCGCTTTGTAGGCGCTCATATCGCCAGTGGCGAGACCCGCGTTGTAGGTGGCGGTCCTGGCGTTTACTGCAGCGCGGATCGATCTGTCCATCCACGGTTTCTGGTTTGGGAATGTGGTGACTCTCGCAGTGGGGATAATCACCTCCGCTAGCATATTGACGAAGCATACTGCTACTTCCGTAAACTCGTTGATGTCGACTGCGCATGCTCTGAACATGTCCCAGTCGACGTCGTCGAGTGCGTCCTGTAGCGTAGCTTCTGATTGGGCAGACCACCGTTTCACCTCCCTCGTGGTTACTTCTTCCCTCCGTATGTTTTGTTTATACTGGGGAATGAGGAAGATGGCGTTGTGGTCAGACTTCCCAAAAGCCGGGTGTGAGACAGCTTTGTAGCCCTGCTTGTATGGTGTGTAGCAGTGATCCAAAATTCGATCCCCCCTCGTTGGACACGAGACATGCTGGTAAAAGTAAAATCTGCAGCTCCATACAGCAATGTTACAACTTGGATTATATCTTATAACTCATAACTCTTATGCTAGCTCCCCCCAGTAGCCTACTGTCTGAAATATTCGACGGTTGCAATAATTCTTTAAGTGTTATTTTTTCCTTGGTATTCTAAATCACCGAAGTTTACTAAACTCAACAAACTTAATATTACTTACCGGGACATTTATTCTCTCCTCATTTTCTTTCACCGAAAAATTGTTTTCTGCGGTGCCGTCTTTCTCCTACCTTTGCTAACGTGATGCTCATAGTACAGAAGCCGATGCTGGATTCACTTACACTTGGATGTCTGAGCTTCACTGTGAAAACGTGATCGTACATTTGATATTTGATTGAATTTTATTGTTTTAGCTTCGGGGTGGCCTTTGCCCCCCCCAGGCCACCCCGCTGGACACGCCACTGCACACAAGCTAAGTTCTACATACACACAATGACACCATGGAAAGCTATAGAGACACCCATTGGGACTTATATTCTCTCAGCACCAAGAGGGAAGGTGCAATGAAGCATGCTTAGTACTGGAGATATACCAGACATTTTTGTTAGCCTTTTATAATTCTACACACAAATGAAATGTATTATACTAACCTGGTATAATTATCTGGTTTCATTCCTGTTTGCCTTGCTTTCCTCACTCTCTTTTAATTGTATATTTCTCTCCCTTTTTACCATAACTCTTTCTGCATCTGTAGATTTGATTTAACTGCTGTGGGAGGCAGTTAAACCAAATCTACCAAGTCCACAGACCTAATTTTTGATGATTTTAGGATGTACAAAAGAGCCCAAGTTGAGTTTTGGGCAAAATCTTATCTGTTCACCCCTAACTTTATCATTCCCTCTGTCAGATTAATCAGGCTTTTGAAAACAAATTCTTTTCTTACACCCCTTGCTTCTAGAAGCATTAGCAAGCACACCTTGTTGTTGACAGCTTTTCATCCTGGAAAGAGTGACAAGCGTTAAAGGTCTTTATGCCCATAGTTGTTTAGGTAATGGCACTTCAAATGGGTTAGCTGCCAATATCAGATTAAAAAAAAACATATTAAGGGCTGCAATTGTGCTTTTGTGCTTTTTGCAGGAAGCCCAACTGATTATTCTGCTCTCTAAAATGACATTTTATCGAGCCCAAATTAAGGCTGAAGGAACAAATAACAATAAAATGCAATAAGCTTTTGTTTTCCAAAAGGGACAGTTCTGCATTACCTACATTATTGACTTCAGACTGTTTTGTTTCCATCAAGTCAATCTCCATACCACAAGAGAACAATGCATTTGTGTAAGAGATTCACCAGAAAAACATTTTCAATATTTTCCATTTTCCCTATTTTGCTTTATCACATAACTGCTCCTAAATGTGACTGGACTAACCCAGCTGCTCAATCTGTCAACAGAAAACCCATACAAAGTCTTGAATGTTACCATAGGAACACAATTGAGGTCTCTCTCTCTCAAACACAATATGTGTGTATGTGTGTGTCTGTAACACAATGGAAATTGTACAGGTTATTGTCGGGGGGGGACAATGTTTGCACATGCGTTTCAAGTGTTTTCTTTATTAATTCATATAATATAAAAAATATTATATTAGGCTATATGTTAGGTTTGTTAATCAAATTTAGGTTACTCATGTTGGTTTGCTTGAGATCATTTTTTTGGGCAAATTATTTTGGCCAAGTGATCATTTGATCATTTGGCTAGCTTTTTGGCTAATGCTAACTGAATGATCTGACAACATAACTGGTAAGCTGCAATGTTGAGCCCCGATTGTTATGATGATGTAGGAAAAACACCATCATGAGGATATCAGATAGTGCCTATCCAGAGACCATTCCTGATCATCTGGGAACCACCGATTGTGACAGAAAAATGAGGTTGTTGGTAGTTGCTGGGAAAGTCACATAGCAGCCAATGATCCCCTGGAAACCACCTGTTGCTAGGGATAAATCTGTATTCTCTAACTGGCAGGCAAAAACCTGCTTGTGATTGCTTTCGTTGAAGTACATTGCTGCCCTCCCACTTGGAATGGAAGTGATTAACCTTTCTACAAACACTGTCTAGCTACTCTGGAGGCAGGTAGTGGTAGAGAAAGCATGCAACACAAACTGCAACTGGAAATGGAAACTGTTTACCTTGAAAGTAAAAGATGCTTAAAAACTGTGACTTATAAAAGACGTTGGCTGCAGCACTGAAGCAAACCTTCTCCATATCGGACAGCCTCGGTCGTTGTGTCCTTGGGCAAGACACTTCACCTACTGCCTACTGGTGATGGCCAGAGGGGCCGATGGCGCGATATGGCAGCCTCGCCTCTGTCAGTCTGCCCCAGGGCAGCTGTGGCTACAACTGTAGCTTGCCTTCACCAGTGTATGAATGTGAGAGTGAATGAATAGTGGTATCGTAAAGCGCTTTGAGGGGTCCCGAAAAGCGCTATATAAATGCAATCCATTATTATTATTATTATATCCAGTTTACATTGCAGTTTTTCAAATTTTATGACTGCTCGGCTAGTAGTTAGCAAGTATTTGCAAACATCCATAGTGTCAGTTAACACATCCACCACTGAGTCATCAGGCAAGCGGCATCTCTCTCTCTCTCTCTCTCTCACACACACACACACACACACACACAAAACCACAGATACCAAACTAACCAACGCAAAGACTAAGGATATTTCTTTTATATTTTTGTTTTCTTTAAAATCGTTTACATTGGTTAACTAAATAAATAAAAAAAAACTAACTAAAAAGATGTTTTTTGTCACATCTACCTTTAGGTTTTATTTTAGTTTTAGTTAACTATAATAACATTGTTTCACACAAGGTAAGTGGCCATAAAACATACAGACAAATAATCACCTGGGGCCACATATTTATTCCTACATACACACTAACAGTATACATAAAAAGATGTAAACTAATACCCATAATAATGGGGAAAAGATAAGGGTAAGCAAACACACACTTACTGTAAATTGTAAACAAAACAACATCACAACACATAAAAAGTGTGCGGAAGTATCTTCAGTTTGTCGGAAAAAATCTCTTGTTCTTATTTTGCTATTACTGGTATCATCATAAATACTAATGCCATTTCCTCATTTTACTGGCAGAACGTTTTAGTGGTCCCCCCTTTCTGTAAGGTAGCCAAGATAGCAACCATAAGTGTACAGAAGTGTACAGTCGTGCACTCAACTTTCTGATCAAAGACTGGTGTCTGTCTTCACTTTAAAATTCTCTTTCATTTTATTTTTTTAGTCTCTTGCTTTGACGGTCTTAGGTGTTTGAGAACTAACAGAAGTTGTTCACTTCTGCACTCTAGTCTTTCCTTGTCTCATTCTCAGCTATTTCCTGCCTCTCTCCATTTTTGCCTCTGTCCTTTTTTGGCTTTGCACTGTGGCTGATGAGTCTAAAAAAAGCCTTTTTTTTTCCTGTTTCACTTGTTGTGACCCAAATTGTTGTGGACAGAGACAATGCTGCTGCCTGTGATGGAAGTGATTTTGCTTGGCAGTGAATAAGAAAGCTGGAGCGAAAAGACTGTTGCACTCTGAAATGCACACAAACCAACACAATATGAGGAGACAAAATGTCCTGTTAACTGTTTGTTTCAGAAACACTACAGACTCAGGTCCACTTAAGGATGAGCCAGACACATAACAAATGTTGATGTTACTCTGCCGGGAATACATAGAGAACACTTGTACTTTCAGAGCACAAGGAGCTTAGTGATTTCCTTCAGTAGACACCCCTGTGAAAATAGGCATTTATCAAGCTGAAGTCATCTTGAGGCACTCTAGCTGATCTCATTCTCTGAATGGACAGAGCAAAGACAAGACATATTTTTGTAAATCCATACCATAGACTTAACCTCCTAAGACCGGAACTCTTCCACGGCATGCATTTTTAATTTCTCTTTGATATTTGGGCATATTGGGACCCGATGAATGTAAAAACAAAGAATTACCAGATTTTTTTTTTTTTTACCTGATTTTTGTTTCTAACAAAATGAGAACCACATATGAGGATATTCGTTTAAAATTTCGATAGAACAGTAGCAGTATAATGTCCTCGTAAGTGGATATCAGGCCCTTGTAGAGCAAAATTAAGTACTTTGGTCTAAATAACCCCAAATGTGATGTTCACATATGTGGACGCCAGGTCCTAGGAGGTTAATTATGGATCGGGCCATCACTGATAATGTTCCTTAAAGCTGCTGGCTTTTCAGTTCTCCTTTTTGTAAATGATGTGAGCATTGTGCATCACATGATATATTTCATTTACCCTAAAAAAGTATGGCACTGTGTTTTAGCACTCACAGCAAGAAGGGTCCTGGTTTAAACCTAATTGTCTGGAGCTTTTCTGTTTTTATGTGTGGACATTTCCTGTCCTTGTTTGGGTTTCCTCTGGATACTCAGGCTTCATCCTCAACTCTTAACAGATGTGTGTTATGTTCAGAGATGTGCAGTAGCTCGTTACAATTAACGTGTTACTGTAATCAGATTACTTTTTTCAAGTAACGAGTAAAGTAAGGGATTACTATTGCAAAAAAGTAACTAGATTACTGTTGCTTTCCCGTAAGCACGCTGCCTTACTGTGTTACTAAACCGTAATTTTGTTTGTGAGAGTGTCTCATGACAATGACGTAAGAGTGTGCGATGTCCGTGGCAGCAACAGACACCTGTGTAGAACAACAACGGACAATATGGAGTGTGCGAGCGAGTACGACCATGCAGCATTTAAAGCTTGGAAGTACTGACATTACTTTGAGTTTGATTTTGTGAAAAGTGACAAAAACATTAGCGTCCTCTGTACATTTTGCGTGGGTAAAAAACTTCTTTCTACAGTGAAAAATTAAACTTCAAATCTGAGCAAGCACCTAGTATGCTGCCATGGGAATGTGAAATTCACAGAGAAACCCTCGGATCCCCCCACTGACATGACCGCTGCAGCACCAGGCAAAGCTCCACCTGCTAAACAGGTGAAAATAGATTTAAGAGCGACAGGACTTAATGCCACTAAATCTTTGATTTTATTATTTTTTGCTGTGTTTTACTTGCATCTATGTGAAAGAGTGAAATCTTAGTAAACCTTTCATATATATTGCCTGATAACCTTAAGCACTCTGAAAGCTTTACTGTGCTGACAGTAAAACAAAAGACAAAAGAGAGAAAACATTGTATTTGAAGGCGCTTTCATAAAATGGGACAAGAGTGATTTGGTAAGGCTGGTGATTCATCTTTACAGTCAAGATGTGTAGGTCATCCATCTGCCCTTTACACAGAAGTGTCACTGTGAAAAATAAGCATGCAGCAGAAAAAGGAGAGGGGACGATGGCATGGAGCAGTAGAGCTATAGAGGAAGAGGAAAAAGAGGCAGGGATATTTAAACAATAGATATACAGAGTAATGAATCTGATCCCAGCTATGCTTATTGATCTGTTGTTTTTTTTTTTATTGCAACAGTAGAAAGAGTGACATCTACAGGATTTTTGTGATATCAACAAAACTGTTTCAGACAATGTCCCATTTCTAATGTCCACACTCACAGACACCCATATCCATGAGGGCTTAAAAGCTTGACAGTGAAACAGCCTCTAGTACACAAAGGCACTCTGGGCCATTAATTCACAGTTTCTGTAAGTCTGCTTTTCTGCCGACTCTTCCTAAACACTTTGATGTTGAATATATATAATATTGTATGGCTCTGATTGCAGATTGCAAAATTCTTATGCTGAGGCCCAGTCCTTACTGCACTGGCCCATGTTTGAGTGCTCCCTGGTCCCTTTGCTTCAGTGTCATCACCTCCTCCTGTCTCTTTGTGATTTTCTTTATATAATCAAGGCATCAGATTGTCTAAAAATGACAGATAGTGTAAGGTCTTAGGCCTTAGGTATAGCCATTTTATGGCGTTATTTTTGTGCTACTATTCTGAGCGCATGTGAAAGAATTTTGAGCGCACGTAAAAAAAAATTGCAGGTGCAAGTGTTGCATTTTGAGGAGAAATTTATTTTGAGCGAAGAAATGCTAAATTTGAGTGAACAAAATTCATTGCTGTGTGCAAAAAATGTATTTCAGTGTTTGCTATTATCCATACACACACACAATAGCAACCCCTCTCGCTCAGTTTTTGCGCTTGCTCACAATGTGTTGCTTGCACTCTCAACATTTCTGCCCGTGCGCGTTCAACTCTTTCTGTACACCAAAATAAACTTTTAAGATATTTTAAAGCGAGAATGGTGCTGTGTAAACTTCAAATATCTGCTCGATTTATCAAGACATCACATATTTGCAAAAGTGCTCTAACGATATCGGAGATGCCTGTTACCCACTAGCTGACCGCATAGCTGGACTGGCCATTGGGCATACCAGTCTTGATAAATCGAGCAGATATTTGAAGTTTACACAGCACCATTCTCGCATGAAAATATCGTAAAAGTTTATTTTGTGACCCAGAAAGAGTAATATATCAAACTCCGACACTCTGTTTTTCTCCGCCACTGCCTCGTTTGAGTTTTGGATGAAAAGGATTCTGGGATATTGCATTTCGTCATTTCCTGTGTTGTTAGTTTCTCATCCTCTCCATGCACCTTGGAAGAAAGTGAAGTTGTGCCAGAAATTTTTGTTGCTAACATTACATGGTTGACATCAATTATGTTTCATAAGGAAGCATTCATTGAGGAGCTGTGCCATGAAATCAAAAGACAAGCAGGTAACACCTGGCCATGAAGCTACTCATCCATTAATTGTTCATTTAAATTTGAGCCTATGAAAATGTCAAGGCTACATGTGTACAGTTGCTGTGATTAATAAATTGTGAGGACAGTATTTTTAATTAAAGTAAATCTGAAGCCATCTGGATGGCTTAATTTATACTGTAGTGATGAATAGAGGCAAAGTTATGGAAATGATATCACTAACCAAATACTTACAGAGCCAATTTTATAGACTGTTTATTGGACTGAGTAGTAAATATGTCTTTAGTCATTGTTTGTGTGGCAGCTAGGAGGAAGCTGTAGTAAATAGTCAAGCTGGAAGGCTGTGTGTTTCTCATCAAACATAAAGTATTGATTTTAGCCACAAGTTAAATATCAAACACTGGATCATAGTGTGGAATTACCCTCCTGCCTTTTCTTCTCTCTTCTCTCCACCTTCCTCACTCCCCTGTCTCTTCTCTTTCTTACAGTTTTGTTTACTTGAGTTTATAAAGAATCACATCAAACAAAGCAAAGAAAACATGTTACGCAGCTCAGTCACTGACACAACCTGACTCATGTTGGTTTTGATCACTTTTGAGAACTCTGTGTTGACTCACATGGAAGCTGAAAAAAGTTAATCCTCCACATACCTAATTTCTTTTCTTTCTTTTATTTATCATTAGCAATAAAAAACAGAGGGCAAATTGAATTTTAGTTAAAAGTTGAGCACTCAAAGCACTTTCTACTATAAATCTTATACACTCATTCAAACACACATGCATACAGTGTTTTTATCTATAACTAAATGATACATTCACACTCACAAACACTTACACTCCAATGGATGCATCAGGGGCAACTTGGGGTTCAGTATCTACTCTAAATGGACTGGAGGAGTCGTGGATCAGTTGACTGGTCTTTCCACTTAGTAGACAACCTGCTCCACCACTTGGACTCCACCCCACCTGCGCTGGCTTTGTGCCCTGCTAGTGGGGTCCACCAGTTGCAGGGCACATTAGGTCAGTGGGTTGAACCACTGACTTAAATAAAGCTATGGCACAGACATAGTCAAGTCAAACCGATTTTGGTTGTAACTACCTATATATGAGCCCAATCTGTTCATTCAGATAGTAAAAGATCTATTCAACTGCTAATGACACTATGAATAATCTCCAGAAGCATTTAGACAGTCAAGCTAAAAAACTAATTAATGAATGAGTACTTGATTTAAATGGCTCAGTTTGTAAAAAAAAAAAGGAAAAAAAAAAAGAAGAATTGTAAAACAAAGTTACTGATCTTAAGTCAGCTGCACTGTAAAATAGCTCAAATGCTGAGCTTTCAGAATCACACTTAAGCTAGAGACCAGGTTGCGATGAGCTTAATGAACGCAGTGTTCATTTTAATGCAAACTACACATATGCAGAGTTTCATGATTGCATGGGTGAGATTTCATTGACAAAATATGCTAACAGATAAACAGGTTTATGTCAAAGTATTCAAAACCCCATCTACAGAGTTTCCACTACATTAGGTGTGTTCAAGAACAGCTGCACACACATACACGCATGCAAATATGTATAAATACAGACATATCATGTCTGGTAATGGATAATAGCTGTATTTAAATAAGGATATGGTTAGGTTAATAGTACAAATGTAAAAAACAAAAATACCTCCATCCAAATGAAACAACATTTTTTTTTAACAAAAGTATGTACTGGCTTGTATTGTATGAATGCAATCCTTCATGAGACTGTTTTTACAGAAAGCAAACTCTGTAGTCTAACTTTAAGCATAAAAATATGCAACACCATGGATCGAATCTTAATATGTACATTATAAAAACTGTATACAAAGGGAAGTCCTCATAGAATAAGGGCAAGAGAAAGATTGATAGGATTGTATTTTTATAAACAGATGCGTCCATTATGCAGGCATATAGACACATCATTTGACACGGAGATGCCCAGTGACATGCTATTATTCACTGTAGCTCATATGCAGTGCAAAAAAAAACCCTATTTACATTCAAGGAAGGAGGATGAGATTGATTATGTAGATTTTGGTAGTGAATTCATGCTCACAAGTTTTACCAGTAACTAATACTATTTTACACATTACAAAGGCATGCGTCTGACTAAATACTAGAGAGGGATAGCAAAGACCAAATTGAGACACATAATAAGTATTTTTTTGTTCATATTCTCATAAACAAACACCTAAGGATTTACCCAGTTCATTCATTCATTCATTCATGCATTTCCACATGGTGATCTTTGTTGTGTGTCATATTCTTCTCCCTCCAAATCCCACATAGACTCTTGATTACATGGTCCCATGTTAGCTGTGTTATACTTTTTAAAGAATTTTTTCATCTGGTTGATCCTTAACAAACTAACAACTTTTTCCCCTATTTTTTATTTTCATTATATAAAACTACAGGATTTTGTTTAAAGCACCTCCACATATGTTCCTCCACAGAAATCGCCACAAGTTTCTCAATCTGGCACTGAGGCACAGCACATTTTGCTGTGCCTTCACTAGACTAACAACACAAACCCACTCTCAGGTGGCATACAGTAAACAAATGAAGGTGAGAGAACTTTTAGAAGAAAAGAACTGCTGTAAAACGGCAACGAGATTGGGGATGAAACAGAAATGTAGTTGTTAACGGTGCACAAATCCAATGTATAATAGCTACAAGACCATAGAGTAAGATGTACTATCGGCTTACCAGAGAGGAAGCCAAGGTACAGCCCTATATATTAGCACAGTGGTGTAAACTGTCACAAAACAATGTTCACTTTACTGGAAAAACCCTCAGAAAATAGCCATGTTTTTGACTGTAAGGTTCTTCTTGGTTGCTTACTTAGAGATTAAGTTGCTGTGTACAGATCATTAGCATGTGGCTGGTAACTTTGGAAAAAGAGAGCAGCCCTGTCTCCATTAGGTGCCTAATGGGTTGTTTTTGAACCACAGCTGGTGTCTGATGCAAACATCAACTAATCCCTGACCTGATCACACCTTGTGCAGTTGTGTACATGCTAAGTTACTCCTACAGAAGTGTACATATTTTCTTTCTGATCATGCAGAATAATCACATCATCCCTTGTTGCCCTTTTTCTTAATCTTTGAACTCTAACCCTGACGAAATGACACATGAAGTATAAATAGACGACAGCAGTCCAAGTCTGCATAAATCTGAAAAAAATGAAAATGTACATCATGGATAAATTTATTCCCTGGATCCATAAATGCATCTGGATCTGGTCTGCCTATGATGGATCCTATTTTTTCTTATTTGAATTGTGACATGCATTTGTGAGGATTTGTTGCAAAATATTTTGTGGTGATAAAAAAATGCTTCCTGATTAATCAATTCCAGAAGTTTATTACTTCTAAGTTTGATCAAACGCCATCATTGTTCAAGTTCACATTCATTTTTTGTATTTTCTTGAGTTATTTAGCTAAAAGAGAAAATAAACAAACAGACACCAAACCAATCACGTAACCTCCTCAGTGGAAGTAATTAACATGCATCGCTGAACAAAAGCCTGCACATGAATAATGTTTTTAAATTACAGCTTTTTACTCAGTAGTAGAGTGTTTGTATCTGGGCAGCAGATACTGCTGAATAGATACAAAAAGTAAAAATTAGAGACACATATTTGTTGTCAAAGCCTTTTTAAAATCACCAATAATGCTGAAATGCTGAAATCTTTTTGTGGCATACAGTGAAAACTCAAATCACATTTTTAAAAAACTTTTATGAATTTAGGTCTATAGCTCTTTAGCTCAGTGCTCAATGTAATCTGACCAACATCTCTTTCCCTGCAAGAAAATAAAAGAGGAATGAGAGGATAAGTATCACATTTAAAGGCAATTTAAGATGGGCATGCATCAACTCACACCTGCTCAGAAACAAATACCAAAATAATCAAAAGAGAGTCAGAAAATTCCGAATGCAAAATGTCATCTTACGCCTCAGACTGAATTATAGAGTTACTCTGAATAAAGGAAAAGTGAAGAAAGCTGAGAGGAGAAATGACTGCATGACTTAATCACAAAAGTGAGATGTGAAGAAAGATGCAGCAACTGACGAGGAAAGAAGATGACAGGAGAGGTCAGAAGAGAAGAAGAAAGAAGTAGAAAGAAAGTGTAGTGAAAGGGCAAAGGAAATGGAAGTAGAGCCTTTGAAGAATGACAGAAGCAAAGAGTTTGATCAATTCTGAACTAAAGTGAGCAGCACTGACTTGGTAATTAACCAATCAATTGTAATGCAAGGATCACTCCAATGATCTGCTACCGTACACTTTCAGTAATTCCACACTTCACTCCTTTTCCATTCATCCTGGAACAGAAAATACTTGGGTTGTTAAAGGTTTTGTGATCTTCTAATCTCTGTGTGTCAGCATATTCAACGTAAAATAGAAAAATGGATATTACCTTAAATTAATACGCTTCCAGCTTTAAGGTTTCCATTGCCACCAGGATTGAACCAACTAAGGTAGACTTTTTATTTGTACTCATAGTGCTGATACCGCTAAGTATGTGGCTACTCTACAGTTAAAGTAATATAGTAAGTGCTTATCACAGCCTTCATATTAAATCCTTTACAGTCAGTGATTGCCTAAAGTTTTTGAGCAATAGCTAATGGAGGGCACATTGTATTTTCATTTAATGGTGATTCCCTTACAGGCCTTTACTGCAGGCACATTCAACTTTTATATGACGGGAGATCTCTCTGGTGCACAGGTGAACCAACACTCAGTCAGACTGAGATCAAATAATTGACTCATTTGAAGATATCCCACCTCTTTATCTTAATAGGACAGGACTATTTATACACAGGAGTTTAATCAGAATATTTATTACACATGAAATTAATCAGGGAAATAAGAGGATAATGACACAGATGTTAAAAATCAAGACAACAATACAGGAGGAGAAAAGTAAAACTTGACTCAGGAGACAACAAAACGAAGTGAGAAACAATAAATAGGAAGATACAGACACATGGGTAAACTTGACAAGGGGAAAGGCACAGAAGGATGAGACAGAGGAAACAAATAAAATTACTAACATAAGTTAGAACTAAAAACACTATGAAAATGTGAACATTGGAATAACCAGAATTTAAAAGCAAAAAACCAAAAAACACCCCCCCCCCCCTCCCCCCAAACTTGGGTTTAAGACCTAGAACCATGGGAGTGCCATCCAGTGCTTTCTGATACATTTTCAATCTGTGCACACAGTATGTTCCACTATACCCCCACATTTATCCTGCTGCTGCTGTTAGCTTTGAAATCATTAATACATGTCAGTATGCTGCTTCCATTGGCAGCCATACACACCCAAGCTATAGTAAAACCATGTTTGACAGGAAGTGATATGCTTTACGTCAAAAACTGAGAAGCTCAGTGATTGTTTGTTATTCTGTCAGTCCGCTGAACTTTCAGAATTCCAAGGATTTCTCTTTTTTCTATTGCTGTTCTGAAATCCTTTTTTAGCATGACATTATAATGCAGTGTTATACAGATGAGATCAGTATCAAGTATTGGTTTACATAAGGAAGCACTTGTTTGCATTCGAAAATAAAAGTTGTTAAATCAGCCCAAGAAACATTCTAATTATTAATTTTACTTTTATTTTCATTATACTTAATACATTTGTGTTATTGAACTAGAATTTAGAAATCTCTAAATTCAAGGATGACAAAATGTAATGTGATGATTAAATTGCATAGAATTTTTAATCAAACAAAATTTAAATAAAGTTACCACAAATTATATATTTTAATTAAGATGAAATTTAAATGTTTATGTCAGTTGAACTAATTATTCTATATTGCAAACTGTAAACTATATTGTAAACTGTACTTAGTTTTTCTAAGGCAACAAGTTTGCATTTTTTCTTCTTCAGTACCAGCAACTAATTAGATCCTGCATTATGGGAGCATTATAACTGTCTCTTTCAGTAATCTAGGAGATTTTACTTGGAGCGTAGCAGTTGCGGGCCTGTGCATTCACTTATTGTACTGGTCACATTTACAGAGTAACATGAAGGAATATAGAGATAGATTTTAGCTAAAGTGTAGAGCGCTGACAACAGAACTACACACAGTGACAGCAGAAAAGAAAAACGGCATCAAGTATATTTGATAGGAATTTTGTTCAGCTTCACCAAACCGCAACGCAAACAAAAATACCAGCATGCAATAACTGCTATTTTTCAAATTATTATTTTTGTTGTTCAGGGGCTTTCTGCTTGATTATTTATTTTTGCTGACGTTAAGCAGCGGACCCCGTTCAACATATTATTCTTGAATCTGCCATTCATGCAATATTTCTATATGGCAAGGAATAAAAAAGTAATTACAATTAGATTTTTTTTTCACCTTAGGTATTAAATAATATCATAATGCAATGCAATGTGGATGACACTCATTACTGGCAGTGATTTAGCTAGAAGTGCAATTGTTTGTCTCTGAATTAAAGTGTTAAAAAACTGCTTACTGCTTTTAGTGACAACAACACTATGAATTAGGCTTCCAGCAGAAACTATAAATAATAATAATAAAAAAAGCAACACAAGCTTAAAAAATTAATTACAAGAAAATTTAAAAGTGAAATATTTTTCACTTCCTGGAAACTGCAATCATAATAAAGATAAAAAGTGTGTCATAGAACCAACAAATCTTTTTTTTTTTTTTTTTTTTTTGCATACATGTACAGATTACACTTTTAGCCTTAAAATAGGAGTAAAAAAACATTCAGAGTAAAGCCATTATCGTAATTCCAAGTAATTTTGGCAGTCGTTAGTTTGCTTCTATTTATGTTTCTTCTTTCTTGCTGTACCAAACCTCCACACAGCAAATTCCTGAAACTAGTTGGTGGAACTGGGTTCAAATGAACATTTCACTGCATATTGCTTTCATACAGCATGCTTCTTTAAATAGCCTTAAATCAACTGTGTTCATTAATTCCTTGTTTAATCTACGGTTTTGTTGTTTTAGTGTACTAATTGTGTTTTTGTGATTCTCAGTCTGCTCTTGAAAAATAGACTTTAATGTTAATTAAAGTGTCTAATTAAATAAAGATTAAAAGAACAACTGAACAAACATAAATAAATAGGTGGTTTAACCACCATTACCAAAGGACATATTTCTGTTTTTTGTTTTTTTTAAATGAAATTAGCATCACTTTCAGAGCTTTATAAACAAATTAAAACTGTCTTTTCTTTTCTTTTACCTTGGAGGCTAGACAAAATGGAAAAGAACTAAAAGAGAGAGAATGAAAAACCTCAAAGAATACCAGACCAGGAGGAGATAAAGTCTCCTTCACTGAGAAACGCTGGAGCCAGTGATGTCAGAGAGGAATGATAAAGGGATGAAATAACAGAGACTGCCTCCGGGAAGATAACGTGATAGCACCAATTTAATGTCCAGCAAATTAAGTATTGAACATTACCACTGTTTTCATTCCCGTGGCCACAGAAATTGTCCAATATCAGACTGGATGCAAATGATGCATCTTTTTCAAGCTGATAAAAGAATAAACATCTATTATGTGTGTTTTCCAGTTAAGCAGTGGTGGCATTTTAATCAGATGATTACTCTGAGTAAGAAATCCCCTGTTTCATCAGTAAACCTAAAGTGTTGACAGTTAAAGAGAAGATGACGAGAAAGCTTTGTACAGGATCAAATTATCACTAATACATAAAAGGTGCATCTATCTACCCTCTTATACTTGCGATCAATCCTAATCCACTCCCCTTTCCAATACATAATAACATCAGAGGTACTAAAGCAGATATGAAGCGCATAAGCATCTTTTATTATTGATCTCAAGCAGCCCACAAATTGCTGTTCCAGCAATGTGTTTTCTAATCAATAAATTCTTATTTTACACATCCAGCAACAAAATCAGCTGAACTAAATCTAAGCCAATGTCTTAATCAATAATTGTCCTCAAAGAGTTGGGATCAGCTGGCTGTTTAAACATGTTCCTTCAAGCGTGGTATTAAGCACACAATGGAAACCAAGAAAATACATTCAACCTTCAGTCTCAATACAGAATCATTCATAGTAATGTTGTGCATAAAACAACATTACTAAAAACCAATTCACGTTGGCCTATATTATTGTATTTACATTTTAAAAATTACATTTACTGACCACTTTCCTAGGCATATCTATTCCACATCTATTCAACTAAATACAGAGGTGTAGAGTGACACGCCATAATTTTTGTTCCAAGGAAGGAAATAAAATATTTACAGGTGGCGTAAGTGGTTGAAATTCAGTTGTCACTTTAACCAATTTTCGTACAAGTAAGCCAAAGGAAAAAAAAAAAAAAGAGTGGTCCAAGCTGTTGTCATGACATTTAGGGACAGATGTAGTAATGGTCCACAGTGTCAGTTTTGTGACAGAAAGCTGCGGGACAAATTAACATGATGAAAGTGAAAAGTTCTTTGTGTGATCTACTAACAACATGTTAATTTATATACGAATATGCAGTCTGTTCATTTCAGTAATTATCTACCAAGAGCAATGTAGATTAGTTGCATAAAAACTAAAACACCTGATGAAGGAGAGCAAGGGAGCGAGTGATATCCTAACAAAAAATAATACAGTGGAAGCTCAGGTTCTGCATGTGTTTCTTTCTGAAAACAGTGGAGCAATTAAGATAAATGAGAGGTGACTGAATGAGAATCAATGTGCTTTTCAAATCTCTTCTGATTGAAATTGCTGGAGACTGTGTGTAGTCCTGAGGACTGAGACTCAGCTGGAGTGCAGGGCTTATCCAGAGGAGAGCTGCATTATTATTCCAACACCATAACCAAGAAATCTGTTTGTAACAGCTCACCTGTATGATGTGCAGTAGAACAACAAACATTATTTACCATCAGATCCTGAGCTCCATATGTTTATATAGTTACCTTCAGCCAAAGACAACCCAAAGTAAGCTGTGTGAGGCAGGAGGTACTTATTAAACTCAATATTACATAACCCATCAAACATTCCTACATGTGTATGGCTCTGAAAGAGCAAAGAAAAAGAGAAACTGCATGAAAATCTCTCTGTGTGCACAGACGTTTTAATTATGTACCATTTTCCATGTAGGAATGTGACTAAAAACCTGAAACACAGTTCAGTTAAGTTTGGTTCTGCTTGGTTTCAATAAAATACTGGTGTTATTATTGAGAGGAAGAAAGCAACTCAGCTCTAAACATGCCGTAAATGAACACTCCAACTATCACAAATCCCATTAACTGTCATGATCACAATAATATATGCTGTTTTCAGTATGAAATTCAGCATTACACCGCTTCCCTCAAACCTCAGTGAATCATTTTTGTATGACTTATTTAAATATTCTCCCAAAATTTTGTACTTTAAAAAAAAGCAAACACACATCCAATAAGGCTAGCCCATTGAATGGCTTTTCAGTTAAAGAACTCAACACTGTGCGTCTTTATTGAACCAATAGTAGCATTTTCACACCATCAATAATGATGTTTTATGGACAACACAAACACAGGGGTCAGTCTGTTAGTAGGACTCCAATAGTAATCAATAGTAATCAATAACTTGAGAAGGAATAAAGTCACCTGCTCTCGCTGTTCTCTGTATAAAGTCAGCCTGACTTTTTAGTTGTTTAAGGAACTGTTCGGGACATTTTGGGGCAGATGTTTGGTCTTCTGTAAACTATGTGCAGTATGTGTCAACTAATTTGCCCCCAAAAGGTGTGCAACTTCTTCTTAAACTTTGTATGTACTATTGTGGTGAAACATCTATAAAATCTCATTGCAGCCACTAAATGCATGTAGCTATGTAGACATAGTCAGGACAACCAGCAGATGTTTAAACTTGGCAAAGAAAATTGTGGCTTTAAACATCGAATGGTTGTCGCTTAAGTATTTGGAAGCTGGTGATCTACTGGGATTTTTACACACAACCATCTCTAGAGTTTACTAAAAAAGATCAAATATCTAGTGAGCGGCAGTTCTCTGGAGGAAAATGCCTTGTTGATACCACATTTCAGAGCTGATAGGAAGGTAACAGTAACTCAAATAACCACTCATCAGCTAAGAGCAGCAAACTGAAGCTACAATTTGCAGGGGCACACCAAAATTGGAAAATAAAAATGGGAAAACCCTTACCTGGTCTGATGGGTCTTGATTTCTGCTGCAACATTCAGATGATAGGGCCAAAATTTGACATGTGCAACATGAAAGCGTGGATTCATCCTTTCTTGTAGCGACAGTATGCTGGATGTGAAGTAATGGTGCGTGGGAGATTTTCTTGGCACACTTTGGCACACAATACCTTAGTGTTGTTGCTGACCATGTCCAGATTTTGTATTTGTTTTGCTTTGCTTTGTATTTTTTTTTATTATAAGCTAGTTTTCTTTCTTAATTCTTTATTCATTTCACCAAATTGACATTCAGTAAATGCACACAGAGAATTTTACATATGTACATAAAGAGTTATGTAGCATGTGTTTATTGTACAATCTGACTGCTGTCAGCATGGAAGACCTCCAGTTGTAATCTTTAGTCTTCCGGTTAGAATTTTTGCCTAAGTTGATAAGATGGCCAACTAGAATGTACCAAATTAGTAGTTTTGACACTCATGAAAGATAATGAATGGCTGGTAATAAGTCCTCATCAACCCTCAATTCCTCTCTTTTTACCAGCCTTTTACAGCAGTCAAATGAAATGAAAGAAATTAGATGCTCATTATTTTATGCCAAAATAAATATATCAGTTAAAAAAATATTTTAAATGAAGGTATAGCACAGTAATAAAGTTAATGTGGCTTAAAGGATGGTTAACAAAAAAAGAAATCAATCAACGGCAAATTTGAAACTACACTGACATAATTCAGCCCACAAACTGAAATTGAACTCATACACCATCCAGCACTGATTGAGAGCTCCCCTACAAACAAAAACCCTAGTGTGTTTCAACCAGTCAAGGTCAGAACGAAGGATTCAAAACTTCCTCATCATAAACCATCTGGGAAGTACTCTGTATTTTTGAAAAAAGAAAGAAAACTGTAAAGCTAAGAGGGGGCTTGTTAAGAGATTTTATTTAATCAACTGTTTAATGTTTTCCCCAAACAGACTTGTGAATGTACAATGATGTTCATATATTTTATACTACATGTATCTTGTCACTACACATGCACGTGAGCCTTGCTGACTTCTAAGAAAATGACTGGCATAAGGAGGTTGCCACAGGGAACCTCACCTTTGCTGAGTTTGCTGAGTCTGCCGTTGGGAACAGGAACCAACTGGCTTCTGTTTCCCTTAAGATAGGCTTGACCAGTTCCTTACTGACAGTTGAACGTGAGTTATATGTTATCTCTTCCTACATGTGTCTGTGACGTAAACATGCTTGAGTATAAATAAAGCTGACTACAACGCCTCGGTGTGAGTATCCGATCACTCACCCGTGCACGTAGCGCTGCGAACTAACTCTGACTGTCTTTGTATTCTTTCAATGTGTTTTCATAATGTCTTACCACTGACATTTAATTGGTCCTTCGAGCCGGATAGTTGATTGATATTATTATATCATCTAACTATTCATAGACGGAGCCACCAGATCCTGACGTCGTGAGTACCTGCACTGCAACCACCGCTTCCAGCGAAGCGAGGAAAAGCCCAGAGTCGTAAATTCGCCTACTAGCCAGTGTCTTATACAGGTTCACGACGCCAGGACTCGGTGACGCCGGAAAAAAGAACACAGCGCAACATTGAAGGTGAATATAAAGCAGCCAGAAACACTTTGCGTTGAATAATCGATTTTTAGCTTGACACTGCTCAAAGTAGAAGGGTCCTTTGTGGACCAAAAGGACAGACGTGTCCTATTGTAAAACGTCCTGTGTGGACCGGGCCTTGTGTGGACCCGCACATAAACGCTCGCCTGTGTAAGACGGGATAATTCGCCTTGTGTGGGCCCATTCCGCAACAAAAGTAAAGGTTGGTAGCTCGTGGTTTCATTTCACTCCGGGAGTGAAAGGTAACGAGAGTGTCAAATAAAAATAGGATTTTTCTAAGCGCGCTGTATGTTTGTTGAGGAGTAAGTGCTTCATTGAATAGGAACTCTAGGCTCCTGCACTACTCCTAGTGTTTTCCTGTGAGTACTGAATGGTGAGGAAGAGAAAGGTTGCGCATCAACGCATAAAATTAAGTCCGCCCTGAATTTAGTTCAGGGTAGAAGGCTGACTTAATAAACCTCCTCTGACTCTAGTGCCAGAACGTCTCACAGTGTGTGCTGGCAGTATTAATAAATCAATAAAATTGTATTAATAAATAAAATATAAATATTGTATCGACTAAATAAAATTAAAATGGGTAACGAAGCTTCAAAACTCACTGCTGACGAGCAGTGGTTAGAGAAAAAATGTCCAGGCGCCGGACAAATTAGTGCATGTAGATGGAGAAATCCAAAAGAAAACTAAATGTCCTACATGGGAGGGACAATGTAGCCCCTCCGCATTGACTAAATTAACAGAAACCCTCCAAGCGGAAATAAATACTGAAAATAATCCTAAAAGAAACCAAAGAGTACATAAGAGCTGTAATATTTTAAAATTTGTAAAGAGGAATGAAGTGGAATAAACGAAAGGTTAAATTAAATTAGAGCTTATCTGATGTATTCAAACTAATGATAGGAAGGATAACAACCTGTAAACTGGTATTAACAATGAAATATAGTTGGCATGACGAACGTGCCTAGAATGAATAGAATGCATAAATCCAGATAATTCACACGAAAGTATATCAAATAAAAAAAGAGAGATCCATAAGGTATATTATGGCTGTGTCATTGTTCAGCTAAGGAAAGTGTGTCTCCGGCTTGGGTGGGGGTGAAACTGCAGATCACCCCCAGCCCTCGATGGATACATAATAAAATATATATGAAATATTATAATAGACTATTGTATATTTGTAGTATAGTAGTATATTGTAATATACTATTGATGTTATATAGAAATAAGAGAAAATAATTATTAATAATAATATTAATAATGACATAATATTAATGAGAAGAAGCATCCTATTCAGTTATGATGTGAGGTGGATAATTGTTGAAAGTAGTCTGATTCAAGCTTAAGGTTTGCTCAAACTCAGTATAATGATATATGAGATTTTGTTAAGATGAAGAGCAAACCTATACTAACAACTAATAAGCCAAACCCTGTATACAAAAGCTAAAGCTACAGGTTTGAGAAGTTGAATTAGATATGTGGACACTACCAAGCTAATGAGCAAAGTTACACACTTTTTATATTGTATTAATTTTTTGTTTTTCAGAGCAGAAGCTGCATGATATTAAAGCTCACACATGCAGCAGTCTGTGAGCTCAGTTTTTTCCTCACACTTCTGCTTTGTTTCTGACAGCAGTTCTTTTTCTTTTTGTTTGTTTGTTTTGTTGGTTTGAAAAACAAATTTGTGATCATACTTGTGGATCACAGTGACACGAAATGATTAGGCACATGATTTACTGATGCCTAGTTTTAGAGCTGTGAGCTATGAGCTGTAAGCAATGCAAAGTTTTTCCCAACTTAGAAGTTTGACATATGTAACATGTATGAGATACATGAATTCTTTTAAAACAAAATAGAAATTGTCTAAAATGCCTTAAGTAATATGTAGTGCTGTATCTACAAAGGGAAAAAAGAAGAAGCATTCAGTAACTTGGAAATAGCCTTTCTATTTACATGTAGATGGAAGTGCAGGTTACATGAAAGCTGTTTTAACACAGGCATTTGGAGAAAAACAACGTATGCTTGCATTTTACTTCTGTAAATTAGACTCTGTTGCGTCAGGCCTGCCCACATGTGTGCGAACCGGTGTAGCCGCAGCAGAGGCAGTAAAAAGTCAGCTGACAATGTTTTAGGAGACACTTAATCATCAAAGTGCCCCATGCAGTGACTTCAATTTTAAATCCCAGCCAATTTGTCTTACCTGACACATGTGAGACAACTCTCAAATGTTGGAAACTTATTGTCGCTATATGGAAAGTTCAACAAAGAGTTTGGTTAGTCTAGAGCCTGTGTTATGTCTGTGACAGGAAATCGTGTGTGTAACAGGAACTACATGCCCATAAAAGGAGCTGACTGTGTCAAGGACGCAGACAGGCAGAGAGACACACAGACAGTCAGTATGTTTTTTCAGCAGTACATCATTTTGCAAGAATTTGGCAGAATAGAGGTATGATTACTTCTACTGGCAATCCAGTGCAACACGGAAATCTTTTAAAGGCACTGTTGGAAGTGATAACATTGCCAAAACAGTTAGCACTATGCAAATGTGCTGCACATCAAAAAGATGACTCTTACATCACTAAAGGAAATAACTTTGCAGATTACGCAGCAAAAGAGGCTGCACGGCAAGAAACAAATGTTCTCACATTAACCTCGTGCTCCCTGATACCGATAGAAGTCCTCAAAGACGAACAAAAGGCGGCCCCACAAAATGAAAAATCCTCGTGGTTAAAAGATGGCGCAATTCTGAAAGATGATATTATGACGTGTAATGGGAAACCTATTCTACCTAAATCCCTACATAAAACAGCGGCATTAGTGACACATGGGCATTGCCATTTGTCAACAGCAGGGAGGGTAGATAGATATTCTTTCTAAACAATTCAATTCTACTCAAAAAATTTTTGAAAACTCAGCCAAAGCATATATAAGAACATGCATGATATGCACAGGGAAATTTAAGGCCAAAGAGAGGCCATTTCCCAACGCCGCCACATCCTTTCCCACACCACCTCACCCATTTCATACCATTCACATGGATTTTATTGAGCTAAATGAAGCCAAGGTTCAAAAGACGCTCTAGTGATTATAGATGTGTTCTCAAAATGGCCAGGAAATTTATCCTGTGAAAAAGGCAGATGCAATCTCTGTAGCAAAATGCCTATGCAACCATTTTGTTCCAACATATGGTATACCGTCCCTAATAAGATGAGACAATGGAACACACTTTGTAAATGAAGTAATCAGCAAGGTCTCTGAAGCACTAGGATTCAGCATCAAACACCACTGTGCTTACCACCCACAAAGTGCCGGACTAGTGGAAAGAACTAACGGCACGATAAAACAGAGACTGAGGAAATGCATGGAAGTAACAGGGAGACCATGGCCTGAATGGCAGGCTTACAAAAATTGACGCCATTTGAAATAATTCATGGAAGACCTTTTCCCACTACTAAACCAGTAAACAAATCAGCTAGAGAGACTACTCTAGTAGAGTGGATGGCAAAGTTGCTAGAAAATACAGAAACTGTGTTGAACAACAAACTGCTGTGTGACTCTTCTCCAGTATTTTCCAGGTTGAAGGCAGGTGATTGGATCCTGATAAAAGTGCTCCAGAAGAAAAATTGGAGTTCCCCGAGGTGGGAAGGACCCTACCAAGTCCTCCTGGATCCACCAAAGCCACATGAAGAAGGTCGAACTACTCCAGGATTCATCGACGTCAGACTAAAGTGAGCAACAGCCTAGATTCCAGTCCTCCCTAACCTCTGGTGTTCGCTCGGTGGGGAGTAGGGTGATCAGTGGCAACACTTGGGATCCCACTCCTCTGGCTGAGGTCTACTCACCAGGGGCCCTGGGAGTGACAAGGGGTCAAGAAGAAACTCACTCACAAAACAAAAGAATATTTAAAGACAATAAAAGTGCTACAATGACACCTGTCATCACAGTACTATGTACACTCTTGTGGTTGGTGGCCATCAAGAGCCAGGTGAAAGGATTGAACCCCTGTAACGAAACGGCCTCCACGCAGTAGCTGAGCAACTGAGAGCCACATCCCTAATATCGTTTCAGAAAAGGATCGCACTGGACATGCTTCTGAGTGAAAAGAATGGGGTATGTTCAATGTTTGGAGAACAATGCTGTACATTCATACCCAACAATACAGCGGCGGATGGAAGCCTCACCAGAGCCCTGGAAGGTTTAAAGACCCTAAATGAAAAAATGAAAGAACATTCGGGAATCGATACTTCGATGTGGGACAGCTGGATGGACATGTTCGGGAAGTACCGTACTTTGGTGTCATCAGTTCTAGTGTCCATGGCTGTATTTGCTGCAATACTCACTCTATGTGGATGTTGTTGTATTCCCTGCATTAGAGCATTAATTAACAGACTCATAGCCACTGCCATCACACCACATGTTACGTTCCACCAAGAGACGATGATGTTGCTTACACATCAGGACCGAAACACAGACTTTGAAGAAGAAGACAATTTTTAATTATTGTCAACAAAGTGAAAACAAACCTAAATGTTGATCATATAAATTTTACTAAATGATACTCTGGTTGAAAATGTATACACAAGTGACTAGAAGTTGAAGTAGGTAGAAAATATTTGAACAACAGCAGGGAATGTTAAGAGATTTTATTTAATCAACTGTTTAATGTTTTCCCCAAACAGACTTGTGAATGTACAATGATGTTCATATATTTTATACTACATGTATCTTGTCACTACACATGCACGTGAGCCTTGCTGACTTCTAAGAAAATGACTGGCATAAGGAGGTTGCCACAGGGAACCTCACCTTTGCTGAGTTTGCTGAGTCTGCCGTTGGGAACAGGAACCAACTGGCTTCTGTTTCCCTTAAGATAGGCTTGACCAGTTCCTTACTGACAGTTGAACGTGAGTTATATGTTATCTCTTCCTACATGTGTCTGTGACGTAAACATGCTTGAGTATAAATAAAGCTGACTACAACGCCTCGGTGTGAGTATCCGATCACTCACCCGTGCACGTAGCGCTGCGAACTAACTCTGACTGTCTTTGTATTCTTTCAATGTGTTTTCATAATGTCTTACCACTGACAGGGCTCTTCTATAAAACAGGAGGCTTGTCAAGGTTGACCATTTAAAAGATTTATAAAAAGACATAAGTTGAACTTGTGGGTCTGTGTGGTATGTGTGGTGAGCTTGAGACTAATGCCTAAGGCAGGAAATATTTTGGTGCATTTGAGAGAGTGTTTGTATGTGTGTGCTCATACATGGAAGCGAGTAGAAGGTTTATATCATTTTATCAGTCAGCTTTGATATCAGCTATAGTCCAAAATCCCAGAGATACTACACTGACTTCAGAGGGAAGAAACTGACTCTCGGCTGCTGACAGAAAAGATGGAAGCGTTACTATGACTTTTTGTTCAGTGACGATGAAAAATTCAATGACCAAATACATGGAAAAAAAACCCCCCAAAAAAAACAGTGAAAAAAAAAAACTGATAGCATGGGAACGACTGCCATTTTCACAACTTCTGTTCATGTTTCTATACTGAAAATAACATTTCATAAATTGAACATAGACATGATTTTTGTTAAGGAAAAAAAATGCAATTCCATGACAATGAAATGCACCATGCAGTCATTGACAAAACAAACTTCAATGCCAAGAACACAGCTAATTAAATGAGATGATGTAAACTACTGCTGTATTTTCCATCTTATGTAATAACTTGCCAATAAGTGGCAGAACTTGATGATAAATTCATTGTTGTATAGATTATAGTGTGGATGTGGCAGACCCAAATACAGAAAACTCCAGGCAGAATATTCCACAAAAGGTGTGTGTTTATAGGAGGCTGATAAAGACCAAACTTCATATAAAACTCCAACAAAACTAAAATCCAGTGAACTAGGAAATGTGAAGGAGCATAAGAGGATACACCGAGGATTACACAAGAGAAACCATTACAAGGAAGAGAGGAAGGATTGGTGGGATAAGGCACACCTGGAGGAACGAGACACAAGTGCAGACAATCAGGAAGAGACAGACACGAAGCAAGACACTAGCCAACCCATCCATGAAAAGTAAATTAGGAAACAACCCAAAGAACACATAATTAAACATGGATAAAAGAAGACTTACACTAACACCACAGAGACCAGGTAACAGCAGAGAACAAATAAACTCGAAGCTACTGCTTTTGGCTGCTTCCTTATTCACCGCAGAAGGTAGCTCCACACATTTGATTTGCCAGATTTTCTCAACAGATGTCCTTCTTTAACACAAACCGTAAGGGAATTTGTGTCCTCCCAGGATTGAACAAGGAGTCCTTAACTTGTTAGGTGAATGTGTAAATCACTACACTAATGACCAGAAATACAAAACTTGCATTAGTGGTGTACAGTATTAAAATGGGCTTATGAAACTGTCAGAAAACTACATAGTTATCAGAAATCAAATATTAAGATAAAACTAAAGCTCAACATACTAAAATAACAAACCAGACCTTATAAAAATTAAGCTCTTGTAGCAACTGATGTTGTGATTTGGCACTAAAAGAATAAAACTGAATTGAACTGAAATACAAAGTAAAGTAAAAAGACAAAGACTGGACAATAAAGCAATAAAATTGAACTCTGTATTAGGACAATGAAGGCATTAAATCAGGAACTTGAATACTAGAACTTAAATACTCAAGATTACTAGGATGATAATACAATTAAAACAGCAATCAGAACATCTGGCACAACCAGTGGGTGAGGTGGGACTCAAACATGAGACATCTGACATCCCATGCAACACAAGCGCTAAACTGCAGTGCACAACGAGGCAGGCATTCACTAATGTGGTTAGTTCAACACTCAGGGACCAGCTGAAGAAATTCCTCCAACTTAAATAGCTGGTGACGAGTGATTACAAGCAGGTGTTATCATTATCCCCAGGTGCGTAAAATCAGAGGGCATGAAACCCTGGAACAGACCCTGCCCCTGAAACAAAATGCTGGTGTTATCTGGTGGTTTGTCACACAGACTTTCAGGCTGAGAGGAAAGAGGACAACTGAGATAGAGAGAGATATAAGCAAGAAGGAGAAAAAGAGAATATTGTGAGCCAGGACAGGAGACCACGACAGTGTCAACCTTACAATAATGAAAAACTGTGAGGAAAAAATGAACAGAAAGCTCTTAACCCAAATACTTCAAAGCAACTCAAAAAACAGGGCTCGTCACGCAGGAACAATGAATATAATGCTGCTGTAGTAAAATATGTTTAAGTAATTTCCTTATGTAAAGCTTTAAACAAAGGAATCCACTGAGACACCCTTCAGTATTTTGAGTTCAATAACATTTAATTAAAAGCTATATAAAAACTTAGAAATCAGCTGGAACAATTAAAAGCTAGAACTGCCAAATCTGGAATTTATTCCAGAAAATTTAGAGAGAAAGCTACATAGTTTCATTGTTTATCAATGATTTGATGTGAATTTGTGTTAAGTAGTTGCATTGGCTTTGATCAATGTTAAATGGCATTTTTGGTCTATCTGAGATCAACACTCCCCCTGTCTTTGTTGTCCAGCTGCAATAGTCTCCAGAGCAGGCTTGATTAACAAAATTCTAATCAGCGGAAAACACAGGGGCAGTGGGTTGAAAAATTGATTCTTTGGCACAGATGTTATTCCCCTTTTTGCTGTAGGAGGTTAGCACACCATGCTTTAACTCAGCCCTGTGCTAATTAAGGTACAACAGTGTGGCAGGGGAGCAATTCTGGCTGCAGGCTCTATATTTCCTCCAGAGAAAGAATGCATGGCTTTGGGGCTGAACTCCAAAATCAGATACACACCCGACTGAAAATTTGTTTGTCACAACCTGGCTAATGTCCTTTGCACAGTTATGAATGAGCTTTCTTTTGTTCTGTGTTGTTGTGTTATTTACGTCTATAAATGTCCAGTTCGGCACTGTTTACACACCACAGTCAGACTCCCATTGATTCATAGCTCATTGTTGTAGGTCCTGACTCTGCTATTTGTGCATATCAGGAAATTTCAACTGCATCAGCAGCTTGACTGTATCTTCTCTAGCACTTGCTCCAGCTTATCCATCCCATTGATTATCATCAGTACACACATGCAGAGGGTAAGAGGAAGAGAGACATTACTACCTTGCCAGAATCAAATTTATGCTATTCTTTGGTTTGATGAGTATTTAATTGACTTTATCCCCCTTGAGAAGTCTGCTTGCTCACTCCTCAGTGCGGCATTGCCTCTTTTACCCTGCTCTGCATTGACTCAGTGTGTCTCTCAGTAGACACTTTGATTATAGTATGTATGACTGGAAGACGTGATGTGTGTGAGAGCTTCTCCTTCAGGTTATTTCTGTGAATAGTCAGTTCACAAGGATTAAGTTAAAAAATAATATCAGTTTAAAACTTTAGGTAAATAGAAAGGATGTATTTGTTTTTTATTTTATTTTATTTAGAAAGAGGGGCAATACATATTAACCTCTTAAGCCCCAACGCCCCCTGATACGGGGGCAAAAGGCAGGAGATCAGTTAGGCTTGGGGCTTAAGAGGTTAATGAACATTTTAACAAATGTAAATATGCCAGATTATAGCCTTGGGCTAATTTCCATCTGCAGACCCTCTGACAGGTTGGTGTTAAACACAAGTTAGTAAAAACATACAGAGACACTATTTACAGGTCATGTGACAAGGACAAAAACAGTGATCACATTATACTAGAACAAACAATGACAAGAAGAGTGGACACAGAGGACAATATAGATAACAATAACGGAAACACATCAATTATATTGCACAAACCCCAGTATTGGACATGCCCCGACTGTCCTGATATTGCACTGACCCATTACACTAATAGTTATTTCCCTTTTTGTAATACACTAACTCTTTTTCACGTCCAATATAAAGCATGATTATTAAACATGATCACATGTTTGTGTGTCCCTCAGCCGCCCTTTTAAGTGACTCTTAAAGATGGGTAGACTTGTACTTTCCCTCACTGACAGTGAAAGACTATTCCAGAAGCTCACTCCCTGATATGACAGAGCATTCTGTGAAAAGATGGTCCGTCTAAATGTCAATTCACAATTACCTCTAACAGTGGCTCGAGTCAGTCGAGACCCGGCAACACTGCTAGACTTTTTTAATAAAATCACTCATTGGTGGAGGCGCCGGACCATGTATAACTTTGTATATTAGACAGGCAGATTTAAATAATTTGAAATTAGTAAAATTTAGAAACTTGTATTTATCTAAAATTTGACAAAGGTGATATGAAAAAGGTTTTTTATCTAATATTTTCAATGCTCTTTTGTAGCATACTTCGATTGGCCCAATAGCAACAAAGCTTGTATAGGACCAACTTGTAATACAGTATTCAATATGAGCCAGTATCATAGAGTGCAGGAATGTAATCGCTGCTGTCTGTTAATGATGTGCGGATATGTCTAAAGTTCTGTATATTAACATTTACAGTTTTCACTACTTTTTTAACATGTTTTTTAAAGGATAATTTTGAGTCTAGTAGCACTCCCAAATACTTAAATTCCTCAACATTAATTAGTTCTTGTGCACCCAAGCAAACTTTTACTGCAGCCATGGTTGTTTTAGGTTTACTAAAAAACATTCATACAGTCTTTTTAACATTAAGGCACAGGCATGAGTCATTCAGCCATTTTTGTAAATCATGTAATGCCAATGAAAGCTGATGGGCTGCATCATCAGCAGTTTTGACTTGTGTAAAAATTACCGTATCATCAGCATGCATAATCGTGTCCACATTTTTGCACACATTGGGCAAGTAATTTACATAAAGTGAAAATAACAGGGGGCCTAGAATTGAACCCTGAGGGACACCTTACGTACAGTAAAGATAGGGTGACTTACTATTCTTTATTTGCTCGCATTGTTTTCTATCTGATAGATAAGACTGTATCCATTTAACGGTGTGATTACTAAAGTTAAATGTTGACAGTTTAGACAAGAGCTTAAGATGATTCACAGTGTCAAACACACGCTTGAAATCAAGAAAAACAGCTGCAACATAACTGCTCTTGTCTAAGTAAGATTTCACTCTCTCAACAAAAACACAGACACCCGTTTCAGTTGAATGAAGAGTGCAAAATCCGAATTGCATAGGGTGCAAACCCGGATTGGAGTCATTAAGATGTTCGATGATAGAATTAGCAACCCACTTTTCTGCTATCTTTGAAAAGATAGGGAGTATGCTAATAGGTCGATAATTAGCAGGGTCTGATTTATCACCCGATTTATAAATTGGTGTAACTTTTGCCACCTTCCAACTCAGAGGAATGACTGCCTGCGTGATTGATAAATTAATAAGATGGGTCACAGGCACCAAAAGACAAGATTTATAATGCTTCAAGAAATTGGTATCAAATCCAAACTCATCCCTTGCTTTAGAACTTCTTAATTTAGAGATTATATTTTCTACTTCATTTTCTGTAATTTTCTGAATATTGAACTTTGAATCTTGAGAAGAAACATCCTCTTTGGTGTCGGTATTCCCAATATTTTGTTGAGGGTCACAAGAATTAGAAAACAATTGTGCAGTTTCATTAATGGTACTTTGGAAAAAATCATATAATTTAGTAGCTAGGCTGAGAGGCTCTGATACCAGTTCATTGGCAGATTTAAGTTCAAGGTCTTTATCAGCATTATGCTTACTGTTACCAAGGAGTTTGTTAATATTTTCCCAAATTAGCTTACAATTTCCTTTGGCACTATTAATTACAGTCATGAAAAAATTTGCTTTTGCCATTCTCAAAGTTTGTGTGACTTTATTCCATGCAGATATAAAATTTAATCGATCGGTATTTAATCCAGATTGTAACAATTTTTTAAGTAACTCGTCTCTGAGTCTCATAAGCTGTTTACACTCAATATTAATCCAAGGCAAGGAATAAACTTGTTTCTTTAAATGGCTCTCTTTCTTAAACTGTGACAAGACCCCTTTAATAGCAGACTATAATAGATCACAACATTTATTAGTGTCATCATAGGATAGTATGCTAGTCCAATCAAAATTATTTATTCAATTCAAATTAATTATTCATCAGGTCCCAATCAGCCCAAATACCAAAGAAAAATTAAAAATGCATGCCATGAAAGAGTTCGGGTCTTAGGAGGTTAAACCGAGGATCAACAGTTGATGCCATCCATAGTGTCTCCCTCTCATTTACATATCTCTTTCCCAGATCTTCTGCTATGGCAGTCTTAATGTCCCTTACTGTCGGTGTATCATCAAAACTTTCTTGTGCACCCATCACAAGATTGGCATGAATAGGAGCAATGATGGACATGGTTGGCATGCTCTCCTCTGACATCACCAGGGTGGCGTCCTTCATAGGCTTGCGTGCCCTGACAACTTCTTCTGCACATGTGATGTCAGACTCACTTAATGTGAAAATTTCTTTTTCACTCTTCCTAACTTCTGCAGAAAGCAGAGCTGCACACATGCCTGGTTGCTGTTCTAAAAATCGTTTTATCATATCATAGGAGCTGTTCCATCTTGTAATTATGTCCGTGATCAATCTGTGAGCTGGTAGCTGAAGGAGGCACTGTTTCTGCTTCAACTGATTGCTGGCTGTGGTGCTGCGCCTGAAAAAGGCTGTTACACGTCTGATCCTCCCGAGAAGTTGCACCACGTATTGTATTTTCAGTGCTTTCTGTGAGGCGAGATTCAGACTGTGTGCAAAACATTGTATGTGCTTCATGCCTGCAAGTCTAGCCGCGAGAGCCATGTTTGGTGCATTATCGATAACAACAACAAGGTCCTTTGCGTTCAATCCCCATTCAGCCACAGCGTCAGTTAGTAACGCTGCAGTGTGTTCACCTGTGTGACTGTCATGCATGGCTTGGGTTTGTAGTACATGAGATTTGACTATGGCGGTGCAGATTTTACAGACTGCATAGCTCTTGTCATAGTCTTTACTGCCTTCTTTTGTCCTAAATCCAAAATAAGTTCACACATCAGCTTTGAAAGCTGCTGGGGCCGGCTGTATCCTCTCCTCTTCAGTCATCAGTTAGTTAGCACAATTGGCCACACATCCACTGTTCTACTTCGTTGATTTTGGCAAACTAGACGCTTCTACAGTTATCGTGAGACCTCATTTTTCCATCATAGTAAAGGCGGTAAAAACTGCAAACAAGTGGCCGGAGTTTGAATTGCAACATACAAAAGAAATAAACAGTAAATGCATGTAATTTTTCAATTAAAAAAAATTGATAACACTGATTTTGAATATCGATTCAGTATCATTGCACGAAATATCGCGATATTTCAATGTATTGATATTTTCTTACATCCCTACTAAATATGTTTTGAGATTCCATCCAGTTTTTTTCTTTATCAGAAATGGCTTAAAAATGGCTCTTTGGATAGTAAAAGTTGCTGACCCCTACACCAGACAGGAACATCTTATTGCAAATGTAGCTTGTGTAGAGAATAAGATGACTCATAATGTATAAACTCCATGCTTACCAGTGGCTGCAGTCACATGTCTTTCTGTGTGTGAATTTCTGTATAGTGTGCATTCTAGTTGTGTCTCCTTGCCCAGTCTGACTCTCATGTGCTCCTCTGGATTTCCCATGATAATGGGACACTGTCTGCTGCTTGCAATCGTCATGTTGGCTGCCTTCACCAGATAATGCATTACAATCACAAACTCATAAATCTGCTGGGCATGCTGAGTGAAATTTGCCTTGCTGACAGCTCCACTCATATCTGCTTCAAAGGACTCTTCCTCCCCTCGTGTCTTTTCATCTGTTTGTTTAGGGTTAAAGACCTTTTCAGGACAACTATCCAACCATTACTGATGGGACAGAGCAGAAAATAATGCGGGTGATGAAAACAAAAT